>NC_056734.1:25405430-25530430 GCF_019279795.1 Protopterus annectens | reverse complement strand
CTCCGCTGAAAACAGGATCTGTGGAACCTAGTCAGACTTTCCCGGTCAACAAATGTTAAATAAATAAATAAAAAATAAAATAAATAAATAAAATAAATATGGAGCATCTCTAGTAGAGCAGGGTTTCAGATTGCCTTCTAGTTGAGACACAGATCACCTCTGAGCAATCTATACAATACCAAGAAGAGTGATAGTGATTTGAACCTGTCCACATAGGACAGGTGTTGGAGGCCATGGATTCTCTTTGTGAGGTATTTCTGTGGCCTTCCAAGTTGGTGCAGGTGTTTGGGGAGGTATATACCTAACAGGACATTGTACTCAATTACTGGCCAAATGAAGGAAGAGTACAGAGAGGTAATAACCTCCTTTTTTTCCGGATGCAATCCCTTTACTTATGAGATGAATCAAGTAAAAGGCTTTTCTGACCACTACTGCTACATGTTGGTTGAATGTGAGATTGTTGTCAACCTGTCTCACCACAGGTTCTGTGTGTTGGGGGTTGCCATTGATGTGGTAATAGGTAGGGGCTATGTTTTTGCTGAATGGTATCTTAGCACATTTTTTTTGCATTTAACTTAAGGCCATGATGTTTGCACCAGTCATTTGTTGCTGTGAGACCCTCTTGTAGTATGTTAACATAATTTTGGGAGTCAATGACTGCACGCCACCTACAGTCGTCCACAAGTTTGGTCAGTCACAGGCCTTTAGTCTTTGCCTGGACCTCTGAGAAATAGATGCCAAACAGTAGGGTTCCCAGGACAGATCCCTGCAGAACACTACTAGTGACAGGTCTGCTGTCAGAGGTGGAGGCACCTATTTTTACCTTGTGAGTCCTATCAGTGAGCCAGTTGGCCACCCACCTGATAAGACAGGGATTTACACCAAGTTGTGTTAGCTTTTCGATGATGTCTGAGTGGGGGATTGTATCAAATGCTTTGGCCAAGTCAAGGTAAGCTCTGTGTACTGACTTTCCCTCATCCAGTGGCTTGATGGCAGTTTCAAAAAGGTCAACCAGGTTCAATAGGCAAGATCTGCCCCTGATGAATCCTAAGTGGATGGGGGTCAATTGCTTATACATTGCCTATGTCCTTGTTTATGATGTCCATAATAATATGCTCCATGGCCTAACAGATCAGACTTGTCAAGTTAATAGGGCAATAGTTTCCAGGGTCAGCAGTGACACCACCTTTGTTCAAAGGGATGACAATGGCAGTTCTCCACTCTGCTGGAGTGAAGCCTGTACTTAGGCTATGGTTGAACAGGATGTTCAATGGTGAGGCTAGTTCTTGTGGGAGATGGTGCAGAATGCAGCTTCAGATACTATCAGGTCCCATGTAAGTTGTCTTCTTTGCCTTGGATAGGGCCTTTAACACTTGATCTATGGAGATGTGAGGTGCAGGACATGTATCTGGGATGCTGAATGAGCCTTTGGTGGGCAGTTTGCACTGAACCTATCTGCTAGCAAGTTGGCTATGTCAACAGGATGAATGTAAGTGGTATCATTATAAACTAATTCAGAACAAACCTGGGCTTTGCCATGGAGGTTCCTGACATAACTGAAAAAGACTTTGTGGTTAGCCTTTGTTTTGGAGGCTAGTTTCAACTCATAATTGGCTTTGGAGTTTTTCACTAGTGATTTAATTTGCTTGTTGAGCCTAAAGAGGGAGTTTTCCCAATTGGGAATTTGTGCCTTTTTACCCTTGGACAACAGTTTCTTCCTTTTCTTTCAAAGCCTGTTGATAGAGGATGTCTACCATAGGATTGTGTTTCCTTGAGGAGCAGGTTTTAGTTCTGTTGGGTATGGCTGAGTCCATGCAGTTGTACAGGTGCTTGTATACTACACTGGTATATGGTTCAGCATATTTGTCTGCATCATCTGTGGGTGGTGGTGGTGTTTTGAAGGTAATTATACCCTCCCTTAGAAGGTTGTAGTCAGCTTTTGATATATTTTTAGACTGGTTACAGCTGGGGAGGTGTTTGGATGACATAGACACTTCAAATAAAACAGACCAATGGACTGAACTCACCAGGGAAGAACTCACTATGGGTGTGGTGCAACGGTCGCCCGTGTTAGTGAGAACCAAGTCTAGAATGTTATCTACTCTTGTGGGGGATGAGACAAGCTGGTCTAGTACATTAGAATTAATGAAGTCAAGGAATCATTGGGTGAGTTCATTACAGCAGGAATAGTTCACACAGTCTATGGTGGGGTAGTTGAAGTCACCAAGGATCAAGGTGTTAGGGGGTACCCTGATGGAGTCAAGTAGGTCCTGGTAGGAGGAGTGCATGCCCTGAGTCATGGATGGGGGTCTGTACCTGACTATAACTTGGATGGGTGTCTTGCCAATTGTCAGTTGTACCTGGAGTAGTTCTAGTGCATCATGCTGGTAAACCAATCTGGAGGTGTGCTTGTCTGTAATGAAAATAGAAACTCCACCTCCCTTAGTTTTCCTGACCTCATTTTGGGGTTGGAATATGTGGAATGAGGTATAGCCTGGTAAGAAAGGGATGCTCTCAGCACCCTTGAACCAACTTTCCATGAATGCCAAATGCTGGCATGTTCAAGTGTGAGGAGAGCCTCCAGTCAGTGCATTTTCAGATTAGGCTCCTAGCGTTAAGCAACATGACCCTCTTGCTTTATGACAAATCATTTGTGTTGGAAGATTTGCTTTTGGGACATTGCCTAAAAAATGCACAATGGAGAGGCAAGAGCCTTGGCCAGAATCCTGAATCCTAGGGGTGACAAGTGGAGGCCATCGCTGGCAAAGCATTGAGGCCTGTCAACCATGTCATCCCAGGCAAACATATACTGGATCCCCTTGGAATGACACCATAAATTAAGTCAATTGTTGAAGTCAATTATTTTTTGTTGGTATTGTTTTATCATTCTTGGTGAAGGTAGAATGCTGCTTAGGGCTAGAGTCATACTTGTCTGGGACACATAGTCTGAGAGCTCAATCCTATTTTTCTTCATATAGTCCAGGGAGGTATGTCTCAAGTCATTTACACCAACATGAACAATAAAAGGGTTATACTTGTACCTGTTGTGGAGAAACTTAAGTGCGTGATGTGGTGGATTCTGGCACCTGAGAGATAACTGACTGTGATCGTCTCCTTGTTGAGCCTGTTAAGGGGGACATCAGTGTATCTCACAATTGAGTCACCAATGACTAGTATGTTTGGTTTATTGTTATGCCTTATGGGCTGTGTTTGTGAGACACTGGTGTGCTGTCTAATGTCTGTGATGTGTTGGGTGTTGTATGTGGAATATTTGTGAGTGTGTGTTGGAGGTCTCTACTATTCAGGTAAGTTTGTATTGAGGACATCTGCATAGGTCGGTGTGTGCTGTGCTTGGCTATATGATGTAGGTGCATGGTGTTTTTGCTGGCAGTCTTCTCTTTGTCAGGAGTACTGACTGTGGTGTGAGAGAGCATGGATACCAGGTTATTGATATAGTTGCATTTCTCACAGGTAGAAGAAGAATTATGTGTTAGGAGAAGAGGGTTGTCAGTGAACATGAGGCAGCTGCTACACTGTCCAAGTATGCCCATGTTGACCAGGCTAATTCTAAAATTAAAGCCAGTGGTACTCTGAACATGTATGGGGTGAGTCTTCACTTAGATACCACACATTTATTTTGCAAGGATAAAATTATTCAATTAAAAATATTTGCTATAAGTTGATGATAAAAAAATGTGTTTGCTATTATAAATGACTCAAATAATGAGCAAAGTATATCTGCTCTGAATACAGCTTTTAAATGCATCTCCAAGTTAAGGAATGGTAGTTTGTAATATGGAATCATTAATGCAAAAGGGGAGCAAATAAAAAGACAAATTCATAAATACATCTTGACCTGGAAATACTGTTACAAAACTACAAACCACAAACTCTGAAACAGGTAAATAAAAAGGCTGCAACAGAGGTTATTGACTAGTAGAGTAGTGCTGCAGTTCAGTTTTACACTACATAGATTGCTAATGTGTACCTTTCACATCATTTGGAGTTTCCATGACTCTTAGGTAATATGATATTCTTCAGAGTATTTATTTCAGACATAAGCGGGGATAGAGAATGGGAGTAACTTCTTAGCTAAGGATACCATGACAGGTTCACTAGTTCAGGATGAGTCTAAGCAAAGATTTGGAAAAGATAACCAGTTGTTCTGAAAGCACAGGTATGCCATTCACCACAGAAGATGCAAAATAATGTATCCATCTAGCCTCTCCAACCTTAGCTTGAAGTACCAGCTTGGTAGAGGTCAAAGGAAATGATTATGACAATGAAAAAGTGGGAAAATGATTTGGAAATTACAACTGAACCTGGATTAGACCATCATGAGTGGCGTGAGTAAAAAGTGGCAGAAGCCAGCAGACTGTAGGGGTGTATCCAAAAGGGGAACACTCCAGACAAGAATTATATTATGCTCCTGGTCTACTAGGACTTGGTTAAACCAAAACATGAATACTTTTTTGCAGTCCTTTGAGGCTACACAAAGAAAGGGTTATCAGGCTGCAGGAAACTGGTGATAGGAAAGCCAACAGAATGGTGTGTAGGGTAGAATGGGAAATATAATAAGCAAGAAAGTAATATTGTTAGAGAACTTCTTAGTGCAGACCAGAAGATCCAAATTTGACAAAATATGTGTCCACACTCTCGTGTTTGTAGTATAAGAAGCAATTTTCCTCACCATGACACAAAAAGAAGGACAGATTAACAGATTACATATAGCAAATCGAATGGACCATGTTACTTGTTAAAACTGGAAAAGTACTTCTTCACAGAGTGGATTTAAACCCATGGAATGGACTGCATTAATGAAAGGTGGACAGGGAGTCCACAACAGCAGGTGGAAAAAGAGGAGAGAAAAAGACAGTCCTAGAGAGATTGCAGAATGCTGAGGGTGCGAAAAGGGAGAAAAGATAGGCTTATTGTTCCTATATACCATTGCTCAGATATAATGTGATATGATGGAATGGACTAGAATGCTGTGTTATTTAGAAAAGAGTTTCTATTATTTGTATATGAGAATCTGAGAGATGACTGGCTGATGAATTTGTAAAGCATAACAAAGCAGCCAAGAAAGCAGATGCATTTGATCCACTATATTCCATGGATTTGGGGTACTGCCCATTGGGAAAAGTACAGAAATATGTAAAACAAATTTACAATTTGTTTTGCACCCAACAACCCTGTTTTTTCAGTAACCTCCTTCTGTCATTTGCCCTCCCAATGTTTCTGTTTGCATGTCTAAACTACTGTAATGTTTAATATTGCTGGGTTGTGTTACTGCTGTCTAAATGAATAAAAGGATGTGCTCTGTATTGTACTCACCAGACTTTACTAAGTTAACTAAGTTTCAGAGTATTCTTCAACAGATTTTGAAACTGGTTTACCTCTTGAAACAGTCTGATACTGTAATTGCCATTCTCCTGTGGATTGGCTTTGGCCATAATGAGGTACCATTCTACAGTTCCCTGCTTAATGGCTTCTGGAAATAATCACAAAACAGAATCATGTATGATATTGAAGGTTCTGACAATACACTCTCTGTCTAACTGCCTTAGATTACTTAACAGTCATATTTATCATATTTCTAAAATCACTCTCCTCCTTTAAACTTCTTTTTTTTCTTTTTTTTTTTTGGGGGGGGGGCAACCTCCCCGGACTTCTATATACCAACTGAAAAAATATTATATATCTCTTACTTGCTTACTTGCTTGGTGTGATGGATTCTGCAGTGTTCTTATGACACTCAGTCTTGCTGGCTAGATTCTGCTAAAATTCAAAGTCTGATTATATTTGCATTCACAGTCTGTTGCATACAGAAACTTGCAGAATATACACTGATGAAAGAATATACTTTGCAGCACTTGTCTTTAAGAGCAGTAACCAATAACTTTTATAATAAATAAAACTGGACAAACGTTGCAGCTTAAAAGTACTGTTCCAACTTTACTTCTCATATAGTACAGATGATGTGAGAGATATAACATTTACCTCAGAACACCAAATGTGTTCCTACCATATCCCCAAACAACTGGATTTATACAACTCTTTATATACTCTTTTTAGTCATGCATAAACATATTTTGAGGAAACACATTGTTCTGTATTCTTATTTTGGAGAATTGCTTATCCTGTAGAAACAATACTAAGCTTCCTTATTTAACAATGTCTTGTAAGAGACCAGCTTTTCTGACAGTGTGAATATCCTGTAACAGTGTCCTGATGTCCATGTAGAAAAACATATTTTGAGGAAACACATTGTCCTGTATTCTATTTGGATCTGTGTATAGAAACATGTGTTCTTATGTCAATGCTGATAAGCATATCCTGTTTTATGAAGAAAAACATATTTTTGAGAAAACACATTGTCAGAGATCAGCTTTTCTGACAGTGTGAACATCCTGTATTTTATTTGGATCTTTGTAAAACATCTGTTCTTGTGCCATCCTGTTTTTCCATGCAGAATAACATGTCATTGTTCTTTAAAAGCAGATTTTGCATTTTTGTTATTGCATATATCATGCCTTGAGTCTGTAAGGAATAATGTCCATTCAGCAGATTCCTTTTCCAAGCCATGGTCATTTAGTATGACTGCTGATCACATTTTACTTAAACTTTGTTTCTGCATTTAAGCAAGCCTTTTCTTTCAGCATATTTACAACATAATTAATTTCAGATTTATATTCATAAAATCTAACAATTCCCTCTGTTTTTAAACATACTCAAAACATTTTATATAGAAAACACAAGAAACAAACCTTTAGTTTGATACTACAAATCAAAATGCAATTTTACATAGTTAATACAATGATATTAAAGTATTACTACCAAAACTGAATGTATTTAACAACTTTTTCTTTTGCAGACCATTCTGTGAAAATATTTTATCAGTTATGAGCTGTGTCTGCTTTAATGTTATTATTTTTTTTTTTAACATGATCAATTTATTCTTTTGCAATCACAGAATTTAATTTATGACTTAGAACTGTTTCATTAACTCTTTGCAACTGTTGAATTAACTATAAGAGACAGTAACCATGTGCTACTGCAAGCATTTATACACTACTGAAAACACACAATTTCAATGTCATTTTAACCATAACATTGTGGTCATGTCTTTGAACTGCTCAATAACATCTTGGTAAAACACTGAACTGGGCTTAGATAATAAATATTTGAAAGCAATTTACTGGGGTAAAACCAATGATATTACAACTTGACAAATTACTTTTGAACTTATCACGATGTATTCTTTACAGTATGTATTTACACAGACTGTTTGCTATTTATGCATTTCAATCTAGTAGGTACCCTGGACCCATTTTTTATTAAATATGGTTTTCACACATATTTATTACTAGACATTAATCTCATTTGTACTGAATTCTTCTGCATTTGTACATACAATGACTATAAAGTACATTTAGTCCAATCTTACAAATTTAATAACATTAATATTAAGCAAAATCTTGGAAAATGTTTGTCTCTTTAGAAATATCTAGTGGAACTGACACCAAATGCATATGTCATGTTATTTTAAACTACATACTCAACAATTATTAAAAATATTCATGCTTTTTATACCAACATTGTTTTGCCAAAAACTTATTAAAAATAGTGACCGTTCTTGCTATTAGAAACATTTATGCATTTTTGCATATCTTTATTCTCTCTTGTATAGCTGTAATCAGTTTTAAGCCATCTCTTGTTTTTTTAAACCATCTCTTGTATAGCTTTACGTTTAACAGGTTGTAAATACAATTTAATACTAAACAATACAATAATAACCATTATGATAGCTATTAACAACTTGTAAAATATCTTATCCTGTCAGGTTTAATCCAGTTTACCAATATTTCTAATACACTAATACCTGTTTTTCCCTCTACCTAAAAGAGTATTGTCAAGAATGAATGAGATATTAATATTTTTTCCTGTAGCTTTATTTTAGACCCTTATTATTTATTTTTATGTAGCTTTATTTCAGACCCTTGTCACAGTCTGTTTATACAGTCAGTGTAAAACTGAGAAAGTGCCCCTCCCTCTTATACAGTCAGTGTAAAACTGAGAAAGTACCCCTCCCCCTGTAGTACTTCAGCACTGTTTACCTGCCCTATGCTGTGAAAATAGAATGTATGTCAGCCTAACACTATGGTTATACATTTATTTTATTAAATTATGAACTTTTGTCTGATTTGATAATTTTTTATAAAGCTTTTGCTGTTTACTACCTCTAGTATGTATTTACACCCTGCTGCACAATTGATTTGAACTGTATATATACTATAGCCCATTTGCTGGCTGTACTTGATGCAACTGAGTTTTTTCTTCTCTTTTAACATTTACTTGCAAACAGATTATCAGTGACATCTATGCACAATTGTGGCATTTTATGACAATTATTAAATAGTGTTGTCTGTAAACATTTTAACAATTATGTTTTAATAACAATGATGCTTTAGAAAAACTCAAGCTACTTGCCTGGCAATCAGTCTTGTTGTTTATCTTATCTTTCCAGCATTTCCTGTAACTATTCATTCAGTCTAGGAAGGTCTGAGCTCACATTTCATACTCTATAAACTATAGTTAATTCTTTTAGCATTTTTCCTTTAATGTGATTGTGATTTGCATAACTATGCATTTATACTACATAAATAGACATCATTTTATAATTACCTTACATGGATTTCAGTATTTTTTATTTATTTATTTAACTATTTAACTGTCCCGCCATTAATTTTACAAAAACTGTTTGAATAATACCATCTGTGATTTTATTTATTTTTAAAATTCAGAACTTTAACTGTTTGGTGTTACTATATAATTATAAACAAATTGTAAAAAACAAAATAGATATTAGTTTAACCAACACATTTATATTTATATTATTTATATTTGCTGTTGTCTGCCTGTTATTCTTGTGTATTGTAACATATGTACTCTAGATGAAAAGAACACACATGCATGTCTGTCTTGTATATGTATATCTTTATAAAAGCATGTCATGTCTTGTGACTTTAAATTTTTACTCTTATCTATTTTTATTTAATTTTATATATTATAATACACTAGAACAGTTTTGTTTACCTTTTGACTGTGCTAAGAATGGCATTCATATGCTTTACTTTACTGTAGTACTGATAGATGTCTTGCTTTAACTGAATGAAAGTAAAACATTTAAGAATGATTTGTCCCTATCATCCTACCATGTATGTTTAACCATTTTCAAAACATAAACATATTATAAAATATATTTCTTTTGCACAGATTAACTGTGTATGCAGGAAATTCCCAGTCTTTGTCAGTTCAGCTAATTTATTTCCTTTATCCTGCAACTGCAGTTGAATAGTTTCCTGTAATATTGTATGGTCTTTCTGACATTCTTTATTAAGCTGTTCTGCTGAATTTGAAACTCCTATGTACTTTTGAAAAGATGTCTAAGCTTCCTGAACTCATTGTGTCTGTCTTTTAGAAGTTTATTACATTCCTGTGTAACAAAATGTACTAGGGGTTCTATCAGTAACTGATTTGACTCACATGTGGTGACAGGACATAACTGTTCAACATCAGAATGTAATGGAAACACTTTACCCTTAGTTAATTCTTCAGATCTGTCTTTACAGTCTATTTTTATATTTGCAATATGATGCAATATTTTTTTATGACATAATACACAAAATGCAGTTTTGTTGAATCACACAATAAACATTTGTCATTTTTCACATGGTTTTCTTTGAGATACCAGTCAAATATTGTAATACATTTGCATAATGCCTTACTATCAACCTGCCCTAATAAGGTTTTACATTTACTAATGTGTGTATACCAACATAGCAATTTACTAAAGTTTGGTTTACTCCTGCATGAATTATAAATAATATCCATACTATCTAGTAATATACAACCTGTCTAGGAATACAGAAACTATATATGAATATACAACCTGTCTTAAGAATATAAAAACTCTCTTAAGAATATACAAACTGTTTTAACATCATCCACACTAAATATGTGACACAGAAAAAGTCTTACCAGTTAGCAAGAAAACAGGTGATCAGGCTGCTATTGCAGATGGCTGGAAATTTTTCAAAGTCACTTGAGAAGCTGGGAAAGCACAACAGGCAGTGGACTGATGGGCTAGTGGATATCCCCCTTTCTTGAAGAATTTATGGCACTGCGAATGTCTTGAACTAGTCTCACTCCGGATTGTAGACGTCTAAAAAACTTTACTACTGCAAGCTGCATAAACTGGAATACTTCTGTTCAGAATTGACACATACGTACAAATGTTAGTTACTGCAATTTGACTGAAGTGACCCTCTGCAGGGCTTACCATCACTCCTCCTGTGTTTGAATGCAGATTGTAGGTTCAAATGCAGACTAGCTTGCCATTGAAAAATTATATGGTGCTAGTCACTCAGCTGCCTCGCCATTGAAAAAATATTATATATCTCTTACTTGCTTACTTGCTTGGTGTGATGGATTCTGCAGTGTTCTTATGACACTCAGTCTTGCTGGCTAGATTCTGCTAAAATTCAAAGTCTGATTATATTTGCATTCACAGTCTGTTGCATACAGAAACTTGCAGAATATACACTGATGAAAGAATATACTTTGCAGCACTTGTCTTTAAGAGCAGTAACCAATAACTTTTATAATAAATAAAACTGGACAAACGTTGCAGCTTAAAAGTACTGTTCCAACTTTACTTCTCATATAGTACAGATGATGTGAGAGATATAACATTTACCTCAGAACACCAAATGTGTTCCTACCATATCCCCAAACAACTGGATTTATACAACTCTTTATATACTCTTTTTTAGTCATGCATAAACATATTTTTGAGGAAACACATTGTTCTGTATTCTTATTTTGGAGAATTGCTTATCCTGTAGAAACAATACTAAGCTTCCTTATTTAACAATGTCTTGTAAGAGACCAGCTTTTCTGACAGTGTGAATATCCTGTAACAGTGTCCTGATGTCCATGTAGAAAACATATTTTGAGGAAACACATTGTCCTGTATTCTATTTGGATCTGTGTATAGAAACATGTGTTCTTATGTCAATGCTGATAAGCATATCCTGTTTTTATGAAGAAAACATATTTTGAGAAAACACATTGTCAGAGATCAGCTTTTCTGACAGTGTGAACATCCTGTATTTTATTTGGATCTTTGTAAAACATCTGTTCTTGTGCCATCCTGTTTTTCCATGCAGAATAACATGTCATTGTTCTTTAAAAGCAGATTTTGCATTTTTGTTATTGCATATATCATGCCTTGAGTCTGTAAGGGAATAATGTCCATTCAGCAGATTCCTTTTCCAAGCCATGGTCATTTAGTATGACTGCTGATCACATTTTACTTAAACTTTGTTTCTGCATTTAAGCAAGCCTTTTCTTTCAGCATATTTACAACATAATTAATTTCAGATTTATATTCATAAAATCTAACACCAACTATGAGATTGCCATACCTCAGCGAAAAAAGGAAATTCAGAGAAATGGCATTTTAGATTTAGTATATGTAAATACAGTCTTTTGGTCATTCAGTCTCAGTGTTTTAGGATTCACTGTCATGGGTCACGACATTGGGTTACCTAATTATTTGCTAGTACTTTTTTTAGTCAGTGTTGACCTGTTCCAGTATAGCTTTATATTGCAGCTAAACTCAGGTCTTGACACTGATCATTAAATGAATAATCAAAAAGCAGTCACAAACTGATGAATAAATACAAGCCGGCCACAAAGAAAAGGAAGTCAAAGTACTGCAATCATTTTATTCCAAAGACAAATGAGTTTAGTGCTTTCGTTCAATAAATCAGAACTTCATCAGAACATACTTTACCGCTCCCAAACTCCCTCTTTATACATATATTATAAGTCACATGACAAAATTAATTAAATATTTAAAACTACAATGCAATGACACTTTCAACATTGCAAGAATATTTTTTAAAAAACATTACAAACAATTAAAATAATCCCCAATAATTTAAGTGCCATAGTACCTCAACCTCAAAATAGGGGCTAAAGAACAGTTGTAATTTAACCCTGGAAGCACTGTTACAGTTAACCTGATCTGCCATACCACTTCTTTAAAATTCAAATGTGCTTCTGTAACTTTCCTTTGCAAATCAAATTTTATAGAATCTATGACAAAAAAATTAAAGTCATGATTCTGGTATGTGGAAATGTTTCTATACAATGCATTGGTAGATTTCTTATTTCTAATATTTAAAAAATGTTCATACGTGCATACATTTCTTGTGGTTTTCCCCACATAAAAATCCTGAACATTGATCACATAGAGCCACATATATAACATTACTCGAATTACAGTAAAAAAATTCTCTACTCCTATATTTCTTATTCCCAATGGTGATGTAATCACTTCCAATAATGTAGTGATAAAAACGTGGTTACTCCAACCAGATCTAACATAACCTATATACATAGTGCCATTTGCTCCCTTTTATTCACAACCTCCAATTGGATGTTAAAAACGAACTCTCTGGGGTAACCCCTGGCCAAAAACATATTAGATAAAGTTTCACACTCTACCAAAAATTGTGAATCATCTGACATCATCTGAGCAATTTGGACAAATTGTCCTTTAATGATTGCCTTTTTCTGATGTTGGGGGTGCCCACTTGAAAAATGGAGGTAGGAATTAGAAAAGGTTGGTTTTCAAAAAATATTAGACACATACTTTTGGCTACTATAATCTTTACTAATTTGCACATCCAAAAACCCTATATACTCATAATCAGAATTACTGGAGAAATTTAAAAACTGAACCATATTGTGATGTACCCCAGGAATTCTTCCAATTTGGCCTGTGATCCCTTCCATAACATAAATATGTCATCCAGTAACCTGGTATACATCAGCAAATTACCAGCATACAGACAATTGAAAATATACTGCTCCTCCCACTCCGCCATGATGTAATTAGCAAACATGGGGGCACATGCCGCTCCTATAGCAACCCCAGAAATTTGCCTAAAAAATTGCCCTTAAAAATATAAATATTGTGGGGGGCGTGGCCAAGGATGAACACAGGATAGCAGCAGATTTCTTCAGCTCCACCAATTTCACAGCACTGACAGGAAATAATTACTTTAAAAATTAATTTATGAAATAATTTTCTTTCTAAATACATTTGGAACATCAGTTTCTTGAATAATATCTAAAAAAGAAAGAAAATTTCAATAATTTTCCTGTCAGAAAACACTTTGGAAATTTCTTTGTCAGCACTTCTGTTTGAAATGAGTTCCAGTAAGACAAATTCTCAGGATTCCAGCATCAAGAAAGAACTTCAGTCTCTGATATCTACAATTCAGCAACTTACTACCAAAATGGACAAACTGGATACTAAAATTGATAACTTCATAGAAAAAACTACAAAACAAATAGATTTGTTACATCTAGACTTGCAACAACGGAAGACTCAGATTACAGGCATTGAAGAGACTGTTAATGACATGGAGAATAGGATCCAGGAAGAAGAAATTAACATTGAGTTTTTGCTGAAGCAGAACACATATCTACAAACTAAACTTGATGACCTGGAAAATAGATCTAGGCGCAATAACATTAGGATTTTTGGACTGCCAGAAAATATAGAAGGTAACAATATTACTTCTTTTTTAAATACTTGGCTTCCCAAAACTTTAGACTTGTCAGAAGCATTTTCTTTTGGTATTGAAAGAGCCCATAGATCCATATCTAATTTTAACTCTAACAAAAAGTATCCTAGATCAGTTATAGTTAGATTCCTATCATCCTATGACAAGGAGATGGTACTTAAATCTGCATGGGCTAAAGCACCTGTTAAAATTAATGAGGCAACTGTGCGTTTTGACAATGACTATTCTTCCTTGGTAATAACTAAAAGAAAAGTTTTCCTGCCATTAATAAGAGAGCTTAAGAAAGCACAGTTTAAAACCTACCTTCTGTTTCCTGCCAAACTAAAAATATTTCTACCTGATGGCCCTAGAATTTTTGAGGACCTAGACTCTGCATTGCTGTATATTAAGCAAAATAAGATTTTGAATAAAATAGAGGAAATGGAATGGGCTAGTCCTTCATTAAAGCGGTTGGCAACAGAAGCGTCTTGGAAGACTTCAGAGAAGAAAAAGAGACTAAAAAACAAATGACATGTTCTATGTTTTTTCTTTTTTTTTCACTCTCTTTTTTTACCTCATTATTAATCTCTTCAAATACAGTTACCGCATCTCCAGAAAGCCACAAATGTACCAAAAAGGTTTAATCAAAGTTATTTTCTGTATACAAAGAACTGTTTTTGTTCCATAAATAGTCAAAATATCTGAGGTACAAATAACAAGCTATCAATCAATTTGTTTCTCTTTGTGATAAAGGGACCCAAGGTTAGTAATTTGATACATTTTTTTTTCTCTTCTTTCTCTCTCTTCTTGTTTTAAATAATGGCATTCTTTTTAAACTATGCATTCAGTGAGGGGTGGGGGAGGGCAGGGAGAGAAGTATTATGAAAATATGATAAGTGAAATAATAACTTATTAATTTTTTAAAAAATATATATATGCTGTTTAAATACTGTTGCTAATTATTTTACCATGATTCTATTGCTTATATATGTTTACAAATAATTTGTCATGATTTAATTACAAATAATTAGAACTAAAATAGTGGTAAATAATATGTTTCATATCTAAATTTATTAATATAAACAGCAAGTAACATTTCACTGTAGATACTCTTTATAGCTTCCTTTTTTTTCTTTTCTCTTTCTTCTCTCACTCTCTTTTTATTTTCTACTCTCTTTTCTTTTCTCTCTCTCCTTTTCTTTCATATAAGTACATTTACATGCTTTTGATAATACTGTTACTTGTACATAATAAGATTTGAATAAGAAAATGAACTGGGGCATAAAAAATTAGTTGTTTTATATGTTAATAACTGTGGGCTTAGCTTTACTGTCATAGAGACTGTAATAACTTGTAAAATACTTCGCGAAGGTTTTACTCTGTTTAGTTTCATTTGTATTGCTAAATGAATGTCAGTCACTTGCATTTATTAAAATTCCCGCCAGAATGTTAAGGGAGACAATTTGGGATGTGGGTTACCTCGTGAATAGTGTCCTTGAGTTGTTTTAAAAGCTTCAACACTCAGAATACACGCAGGGAAGCTGAAAGCAGTCATTTTGAACTTTGACCCCTGAATTCACACTGACACATCGCAGATTCAAGAGGAACACTCTACCAGGAAGTAGAACTGCTGCAAATGCGACTCTGCAATGAAAAATGAACTCTATAACATTTAAATGTGAGCTATTTTTTATAATTACTTACTTATTTATGTTATAATTTATAAAATATGAAAGTTATAATAATTTTAAATGATTCAGTATGCCATAGTAAGCAAGTGTGATATTTTAGAAGGCATAGAAAGTAAAACATATATACATATGTTTTTGAAAGTTTACATGACTACAACATATTAATGTATGTAAATACTTATGATTTAAACATATATAATCCTACAATTCATTTGACTTATTTAATTGACAAGTATAAATATCATTATGATTTTATCTTAGAAGAAGTTGTCATGTGACATTTTTTAAAGCAGCAGTTCAGATATATAAAATACAGATGGCTTTCTTCACAATGATTTAAGTATATCTGGGAATTTACATAGCTATGCAGTATGATCTATAACCATATTTATGAACATAAATATTTTATTTAACTGGCAATAATAAGTATGAGAAGAAAGCTTTGATGCAAGTAATTTAAAGTTTCTTAGAAGCTGTTAACTGCATTTCTATGACAGAAAATAGGAATATCCAAATATATGTAATGTCTGAACCATAATAGTCTAAGTTATTGACTCTAAATGAACATAAGAACTTATTTTTACAAACGTTGAATAAATTAATATGTAGATATGCCCCCCCTTTTTTTTTTCTTCTCTCTCTCTCCCTCTCTCTTCTATTCTTTCTCTCTCTCTTCTCAGTTCTCAATATCAAGTTTATTTGAATGCTATTTGATTATAAATGTATTATACTAAATAGATGTACATAGTAGTATGAATTGTTTCTAAAAGTTTCTGTTTATATGATGTTGATTTATCAAATGTTTAGCTTTGTCTTACTAGATAATCTAATTGAAAGAGGTTAACTTTAGTCAATAATAACCAGTATTAAATTGATAAGGTGGCAGCTGAGGTACTGCTGCTTAGGGTAGGGGGTTAACTTGAGTGGTATGTGCTACTCAAAGTTGGAGTTTTTAACTCCAGGCTGGGTGCAAGGTTTAATCCTTATATTATTTTCTTCTGTTTATTGTTGTTTGTATATAGTTCTGACATTCACAGTATATTTTATAAATTCATTGTCACTACAAGCAAAAATGAAGCTTATACAAAATCCCATAAGAATTTCAATAAATACAGCTATATTTAAAGGTACACCTAAAGGAGAAGGTATAACATCACTTATTTTGTTAATTATTATTCTGATTATAAGTTTTATATGTTTAAAAAATGCTAAATGACTTCTCTAAAAGGAATTTCTTTAAACATTAATGGACTGAATAATCCATGTAAAAGGGCAAGCTTAATGAGATACATTAATTTACATAAGGCCAACTTAGTATTCCTTCAAGAAAACATCTCCTGAAAAAGGATATTGATAAATTAGCCACTAATAAATATACAGTCTTAGTTAGTTCAGAACACACTCAGAAAAAAAGAGGAGTGGCTATTTTATGGAATAAAAGTATGACCATACCTAAAGCTATTAAGTCTTATGAAGATGATAAAGGAATGTTTTGTATGGTTACAATACAAATTAATGGAAAGACATATACATTAATCAATGTATATTGGATACAAGGAATTGGTGTTAATACAGTGAAATACCATCTTAATAAGATCATATCATTCTCTATAGGAGATATTATTTTATCAGGTGACTTTAATTGTATCCTACATGAAAAATATACTACTACTATAGGAAAAAGGAAAATTACATCTAATGCAAAACATTTAAAGGATTTTGTTAATTTATATCATTTGAAAGATATTAATAATCAGATAGACTCAAAATCATTACCATACACCTTTTTTTCTAACAGATATAAAACTTATTCAAAAATAGATAAAGTTTTTATTTCTAACCAGATGGTAACAGAATTAATTAATTCTAAAATCATTTTGTGTCCTATATCAGATCATAATTCAATTGTCTTTGAGTTCATGATAAAAAGTACTTACAATGTTCAGATCAAAAGGATACCAGCTTACTTAACTCAACTAAAAGACTATAAAGATTATATACTTACAGAAGTGCAACATTTTTTAGACATAAATAATACTCTTGAAGTCTCCATTGTCTATGTTTGGGATGCTTTAAAATCATACCTATATGGACAAAGTATCAGATGGTATAATAATAAAAGGAAATCTTGGGATAAGGAATTATTAGATATTCAAAGTAAATTAGACTCTTATAAGCATAATAATAAAGAAAATATTATGGACAAAAAAGTCATTGAAGAAATAAACAAACTAAATGAGAAATACAAAGAAATTTTAACTCATAAAGTTAAAATAACTTTAGAGAAATACAAGTTTTTGTCTTACTCAATAAGTCCCAAATACTTACATAGACTTAAAAATAAAACAAAAAGGTTGAATAAGCAAAATCATATCAAATAAATTTTTCTCTAAGGAAAAGAACAATGTTTCTAGTCTACCAGAAATATTAGATGAATTTAGAAATCACTTTCACAAAATTAATCATAATAACATTAATATGGAACCTAAAAATAAAATAAAGAAATTTATAACTACAAACATGAATAAAAAACTTAATAAACAACAGACTAAACTATTGGATACAAATATTACATATACGGAGGTTGTTACACAAATAAACAAACTTAAATCAAACAAAGCACCAGGTAATGATGGTATTATACCAGAGATATATAAAATTATTTCTAAAAGTACATACTCATTAATACATAAGGTTTTTATTTTGGCCCAAAATGAGTTAATAACTCCCCCATCTTGGCAATACACATTTATTTCACCAATTTTAAAACCCAATAAAGATCCAACTAGATGCACTTCATATAGACCTATTTCATTACTTAATGTTGATTATAAAATGTTTATGAGTATTTTTGCTGAAAGATTGAAGACAATCATCCCAGGCATTATAGATATAGACCAGACAGGCTTCATTGTAAATAGAAATACTTTTGATAATATAAGGAGAACTCTAATGTTAATTGATTTTGCAAATTGGAGAAAGAAAGATTTAACACTTATTAGTCTCGACATAAGTTCAGCATTTGATTCAGTAAGTTGGGTCTACATATTTATCTTACTGAAGTTCACAAACTTTTTAGAAGCATTTTTAAATCTAATTGAACATTTATATAAAGGAGCACTGGCTTACATTAAGATAGGAACATATGTCTCACAAAAAATACCCATTTTCAAAGGTACAAAGCAAGGGTGTCCACTCTCTCCATTGTTATTTACTTTAATAATGGAGCCTTGGGCTAATCTGATCAGAAACAGTACTGATATAGAAGGATTTGATATAGATGAAAATACAGCATCTAAAATTCAACTTTTTGCAGATGATGTTCTAATTACATCTGCAGGATCTAATTCTTCTATGCAGTCCCTATTTGATAAAATGATGAATTTTAAAAATATTTCTGGTTTAATATTCAATGAAGAAAAAACTAAAATATTACCTATATATACACGAAAAAATGTCCTCATTAGTGATTTTAGTAAATACATACCCAATTCAGGTCAGATAACATACTTAGGTATAATATTAACTAAAGATATCAAATCTATTATACATAATAATTATAGTACCTGTCTTCTTAATATACAAAATCTTTTCAATAGCTGGAATAATATGTTTTTTACTATGGAAGAGAGACTTACAATTATTAAAATGATAATATTCCCTAAGATATTATACTTAATACAATCAATAATACTCCCACCTACAAAAATAATTATCAAGAAATTGAATACACTAATGTTAAATTTCTTATGGGCACCTAATAGACCTAGGATTGCATTAAAGAAACATACTAATAGCTGGTCTCAGGGGGGCATTTATTTTCCAGACTTTAACTTATATACTATCTCTTCTATTATAAAAGTTATCACTGTGTTAATAGATCAGTCATATGTTGCAAAATGGAAAGATTATTGGGAACTAATTAGCATTCACTTCATGAAAATCTCTTTAACACATAAAAATATTATTGTAAATAACTCCATGTTATGGTTACTAAAAGAATTTTGTACTTCACCTATTACACCAAAATATATAGTTAGTTATCCATTAAACATTAGTATTAGTTATCGTAATTTTATATTCATGTATCCTAAGTATAAGGAATGGAATTTTATTCTATTCCCTATAATGTATACACAAGGTATGCTTTTGTCAACCACTTCTGAAAGAACTCTTTCAGTCACAGAAAATGAATTAAAGTACTGGTATCAGCTGTTATCTGATAATAAAGTTAAAAATTTAGACTTCTTAAAACAAGAATTTGATCTGAGAGAAACTTGTTGGTTAGAAGTTCAGACCTTCAGACAACATCTTATTAATAAAAATGATTTAATGTCTATAACAGTCAAAGAATCTATTCCAATACTGATTGATTACTTGATATTAAATTTACAACATAAAGTTTCTGATAAAGGTAAGCTTTCATACATACATAAAATTATCAGAGAAGAAACTTATTACAGTATAGATACCTATTGGAATTATTTCACTTCCATTAATGGTGAATTACCAAATCAACAAGATAAACAAAATATATTGGAATCTGCTTATAAAACTACTTCTTCCATTATTTGGAGACTTTTTACTTGGAAATTTTTACATATATCCTTCTATACACCTTTGACAATGAATAAAATAAATAATAAAGATAATCTATGTAAAAGATGTAATGTAGAAATTAATGCTGATTGGGCACATATGTTTTATGACTGTATAAAACTGAAGGAATATTGGAAGTCAATCAATGATTTTTTGCAGGCTCTTTTTACAGATAATTTCATTATTTCTAAATCACTTATATTATTCAACACTCCTGTTCCTCAAAGTGTTAAAAAGGTTAAGCTTCCCTTGTTATGGTCTATTCTAGCAGTGGCTAGAAAAATAATAACCAGAAATTGGATTTCAGATACTCCTCCTTTGTTTAATGAATTTAAAAATGTTATGACTGTAGTGTGCCATATGGAATTGATGACAATAAAATCAACAACTACTAGAAAAACATCTTATTATATTATATGGGATACTTTACAAAATCTGTTAAAAAAATCTTAGCTTCTCTAGCATGGTATTTTAGTTTAATTAATTGATTTGCTCTGTAGTGGATGTCTTTGTAAATACCTTGGTTATTTTATTGAATGTTATAACCATTTTTATTTTAATTACTTGTATAAAATCGTTATGATATTTATTTTGTATGTTAAAAACAATAAACTTGTTTTAAAAAAAATATATAAATATTGTGTTTTAACATCAACTCCATTAAATACTCATGGCACTGACTTCACCCGTCCTAAGTTTACCATATTGTGTAACTGTTCTTCAAACCAGTTAATACCTATATTGTGTGGAATCACTGAAAATAGGTTGTGAACATCTATAGTCAGAAATATGGCTTCTACATAGAAATCTGGTGTGCAGAAATGTGTCTCTACAATACATTGGTGGATTTCTTATTTCTAATATATAAAGAAATATTCATACATGCGCTTCTTCAATTTCCTTGTGGTTATCCCCACAGAAAACCCCAAACATTGATCACATAGAACCACATATATAACATTACTCGAATTACAGTTAAAAAATTCTCTACCCCTATATTTCCCATTCCTAGTGAGTGGTGATATAATCACTTCCAATAATGTGCTGATGAACTCATTTGTCTTTGGAATAAAGTGTTTGTAGTTCTTTGGCTTCCTTTTCTTCGTGGCTGGCTTGCATTTGTTCAACTGATCATTAAATGTCATAATGTTTCTATTAAGCCAGTCTCACCATTATTCATAGCTCTGCCTTGCAATTCATCATTCTCACTTAGCTCTTTTACCTGGTCAGGCTGCAGCTCCTTGCAAGTTATTATTATCTTTCTCATCTTTCTCTCCTTTCTTATACAAATTACAACTTTTTGTCTGATCTTTTTCAGCCGTATTCCCAGTGCATTACCATGAGTCCTTCCATGTGTACCCTTATCTACCTTGTGTTGTTCTAGATCACAAAAATAAGCAGCACTTTGTTCTATAATTATTACAGTGGTAATGTGGAGTAATAGAATGGAGACGTGCATTAAACATTTTGATATGATTAGTAGAAGAAGAGGCAATACACCATTGAGTGAGATAATAGGACACACTAGTGCTTCCCTCACCAAGCTGACCAGGGTGAGGGTCATGGTCAGTTGCTTGTCAGATGCCATAATTTGCCACTTCACACATTCACTCATGCTGCTGCACCACAAGTAAACTTGAAATGTACCTCACTGGATCAAATGAAGGGAGCCATAATGAAGCTCTCCGAATATGCATCTGAAGCTGGTATAAACCTAGCCTTGAGCAGCATTCTACCATCATCAAGAATAGTATTGCAAACTGAACTAAATGATTATTGACTTCAACAAATGTATTTATTGACTTGTCTTAGTTTCTGGTGTCATTCAAAGTGAGTACAACATATATCTGCCATGGAATAGATGATGGGCAGTTCTAACTGCTTTTCCATTAATGGCCTGCAAATATTCTCCGAAGACTTTTATATATTGACTAAATCTTGACAGTGTATTTTAGGCAACACCAGTTTTCTAAAGCTTCCAAAGTAACAGAACAAGATCTGGATAATTTACAGTATTGCTACTCAGTGCTGGAAGTGTAAACAAAAAAACTTCACCCTCTGCAAACACTCTTTACCCAGGGAAAATAGTGATAATGTACATCTTCATGGAGACCTCATTCACTACCAAGGATAATACTGCATTAGTACAGGGATTCAATACCTACCACATGTTCAGTACCACTAAAGGGATTCAATACCTACCACATGTTCAGTACCACTAAAGGGATTCAATACCTACCACATGTTCAGCACCACTAAAGGGATTCAATACCTACCACATGTTCAGTACCACTAAAGGGATTCAATACCTACCACATGTTCAGTACCACTAAAGGGATTCAATACCTACCACATGTTCAGTACCACTAAAACTGTTGGTGTCTCCATATTGTTAAAAAAGAAATCACCTACGAACTCTCAATAGGCAAAGCAACAACCTAAATTTCCTCCACTTCCAACTTGCTATTAAAAAAAATCATCTTATTATATTATAAATAACCATAGTATTCTCTCTATGTGCCCCTGTGCCTATAACTGCTGCCTAACTACAATGCAGTCCCTTTGCAATAAGCCAAACACTATTCCACTAGGACATCCACTATTATCTGTAAGCCAGTGTCTCCTTTGGTGCAGAGGGTTGTGGGTTTTATTCCCCACCAGGTAGATCAATTGCTGACACTGCAGTGCTGATAAGGTGAGTGCTGCATTCCTGAGGGTGCTGTACTTTAGATGAAAGCCAAGGTTTCATATACATGAGTTATTGGTATCTCTGGTGGATATAAAAGATCCCATGATACCTGTCAAAAAGAGTAGGGATGTTGTATTTATACTATTTACAAAATATACAAATTTACATAATTTATACATTATAAATATTTACAAAATTGGAAATTATTTAAGACCCAAAAAGATAAATCCTTATCCCTCCATACACACTCTTGTGGCAATAACCAAAGTTTAACTTTATTAAATATTTCTGCCCTCCTCCAAACTTTATTAAATCATATTTCTTTTTGCACTGGCTATTCATATATTCCAAATAAAAACAGAAAAGTTTGTAATATCACCGCTTTCCAAAGTGTCCTCAGGCAAAGCTGAACCTTGTATTGAATCCAAATTGAAGACCACGGGACACACCACGAGAAGTGAGAGTTGCTTCTTTTATTCAAAACAATATAAAAACAAAAAGATAAGCGCTTTCGCGTGCTAAGATGCACGCTTCTTCAGATCTCATTAAACAGTAGATACATCCTAGTTCAAATAGTAAATTGTATCCAATGAGAATACAGTCCCAATTAGTAGCTCAATTGAACTACCCCCTTCACTTTTTTTCATATATAAAATCTCTTTTTTCACAAGCTTCACCCTGGAACCCCAAGACTAGAAAGCACACACAGAGACAAACTCACACACACACACACACACACACACACACACACACACACACACACACACACACACACACACACACACACACACACATGTATATATATATATATATATATATATATATATATATATATATATATACTATCCGAGCATCCAATTTTCTCTATAATAATAGAGTTTATCAAATAAAATATTTTTTAATGACAACTTAAAGATTTTCCATACATTCCTGATCATCTTAATTTTATTTCCTATCTTTCACTGTATATTAACTATTTTTTCCTGAAATCTAATTCCTAATAATTTCACTTCTTCCTTAGAAAAGGGGGCATTTTTTTAACCTTCCTCTCATAACCCTCAACTATTTTTCTTTGCTCATTTCTTACTCCATGTCCTTAAGACAGTTAATCACACACCCTAACAACTTCTCTGTCCATTTTCTGTTTTTTATTGTAACATCTGCACATGACAAAACTAGAATAGAAGTACTACCTCCAACTTAATACACCCCTCCTGTCATATAATTTAGCATCCTACAGCCTATAGCATTCATAGCTAACAAAAATAGTATCCCACTCATGACACATTCTTGCCTTAGCTCTCTTGACATTAACACTGTACATCTAAACCACCCATTTGCCAGAACCTTAATTCTTAGTTTTTTTTATATTCAGACTGAAGCTAAGTTAAAATATTCAATTTCAACCTATACCCCTTTAAAATATTCCATAACCACCCATGTTTGACACAATCAAGTGACTTTCTCGCATCCACTATTACCATTCTTATGTCACCTTCCATACTTAATATATCATCCACAATTTCCCTTATTAATAACAGTAAATAATGGCAGCACCTTCCCTTGACACCTTGACACCAAAGATAGCCTTCACTATAATCTTTTCTAACATATCCCTAACTTTGATCTGTAGCAATTTCATAAAAATCTTATAATACACATTATTTAAAGTAATAGGCCTCCAATTGTTTATCCCACATGTTTACCATTCTTTTTTCATATAAACTTAATAATCCACTTACACGCATCTTCTTTAACAAAACCTTTATCTAGCCATTCAAAAAACACAGTTCTGCCAAACTTTAAAATCCTTATACACATCAAATCCAATACCATTGTCACCAAATACAGAATTTTCCCTCACCATACTTAAAACTAAATCTAACTCTGATAAATCATTTTTTTTCTTCAGACTTTCTATAACTTTATCTGAAAATGTTTACATGCCCCATCTAATATTTTTAATATCACCTCCCTTCTCGTATACACTTATAACATACTTTTCTACTATATGCATTATTACTTTTTATATTTAATACACCCATCTTCATTTCTCATTTCCCTCATAAAACCTACTTCTTTTTTAACCATATTTGCTACAAAAAAAAACTTCCCCATGCTTCCCTTATAAAATACATTTCTTATATAATAATTTTTTCAGTGTTCTTTTATTTGTTTTTAAACATTTCTTTCTCATTTCTAAAAAACTCACACATATCTTCTAAGTTTACAAACATTTCATTGTGTAACTTATAATAATAATATTAATAATAATAATAATAATAATAATATTAATAATAATAATAATAATAATAATAATAATAACAATCCTTACCATTTTTAGTTCCAACTTTAAAAAAAAACTTTCTATATTTTTTTCTTTAAATACAATCCACAACTCTGATGATGACTGATAAAATTCCCTTATAGTACTATGATCATTCTGTATAATGAACTTGTAGTCTACTGCATAATCCCATTTCCTTCCATTTTAATTTCCCTATTATTACTACTACACTCCAACCAAATAACTATATGTCTAGAAAATCCATTACACACAACTGCATACTCAATCTCAATCACTGTTTCTGATAATAAAAAAATAAATCTATTTCAGTTTACCTATTTTCTGTTTTATATGTCCATAAATGATTTGACTACATTTTCAACTTTCTACACTTTTTAACCTCTCTTAGCTTTCTAACGTCTATCTCAACCTTCCTCTAACACTTTCTTAAACTATAGTTGAGATCTCCCATTAATGTAATTATCATATTCACAGGATGTTTTTTGTGGTTAGCACAATAAAATGTACACACTCATTGGTCAGCCTTGCCAGTATGCTTGTTGTACAATTGAGCATATACCAATAGAAAAAAGTCCATCTGCTGAAGTCCGACCAGCCTTTCTTCCATTATTATATGCTAAGGCTTTGCAGTTTTCTTGAGCTAAGAGGTCGAGAGGTATGTACGAAGGGCAGAGCAAAATACAAGGAAAATTAGGTACATTATGCAAAACTAAAGAAACGCACCTGATTTCCTTGTAATTTTGCCCTGTCTCTCTCATACCACTAAACTGTCTGAACTTTAAAAAAAAGAAGCAGCAGAGATCTTCCTTTTTCTATTACTTACTTTCCAAAGCACTGATGTACTGCATAAGTGTGGGAACATAAGTCGCATTCACAGTACATCAGCAAAGCAGCAAAATATGGAGAGAACATAGAAGAACACCATGGCATCATTATATAAAAACATAATTTAAGAAAAGTAAGTTATTTCTTTCTTAAATAATGTCATTGTATAATAGCAATAATGGATGAGTGGATGTGGGTATGTTGAAGATTTATCCACTGTTGCCTTTGTTTAATCACTTGGGCTATGTCTTCATGATTAAACCACACCAACCATGCATAAATCTTTAATATAAAACACCCACTCAACGGTTACAACTAAAACAATACATCAACCTATATACATCTTTACTCCATCCCACATCAAACACAATTACTCTCCCAGCCAGCACAATATATAAATCCAACATTTTAATTTCTTCCTCACACAAAAATACTATACCAGAATCCCATTCTGTTCCCAAAATCTGACTAATTCTCTCATTCTGTAGTGGTTTAACCTGCACTCTTTATGTTGTTTTTCTTTTGGCTTTTCCCGGTTAGGGGTCACCACAGCAGAACTCCGGTCTGCTAATGATTAGCAGTCAATTTTTATTGTGGCGAGGTGCCAGCTCGATGCCCGACTTTAACGAAGGCACGCCCATTCATGCATGTCTTTTGAGTGCCACTCGACCGTGGGGAGGACATGCAGACTCCACACAGAAGGAGCTCCAGCCGAGAATTGAACGGGAGAACCTCTTGCTGTAAGTCGACAAAGCTATCGCTGCACCACCTTCTGAAATAAATCTAATATCTTGCAAATAAATGACAACAGCCTTATGCTTTTTACACCACTTGAAAATAACAATTTTCCTAGTCCTATTAATATTAACATTTACAGAAACAATTCTCATATTAATCTTTCCCCTTGTTTTAAGTAATGGCAAACAATTTTTAAATTTCTTTTTCTTGCCCTTGCCCTTGCACCTATAGAATTTTTTTTCTTAGATCATGCACATTCTTTCTCCACCTCAGAACATTCGCTGTCTACATCAGAAAAACCACGTCCTTCTTCTATGTTTACTTCAAGCGACTCAGATACATTTTCATTATCATTATCAAAGCTGCGTTTCCATAGTATCTCTTCTATGCACTGTTATCAGATGCAACCGTTTCAGTTACTCTTTCCCCATCTTCATCTCCATTTTGCTGTATACTGTTAACAATCCTCCTAGAATAATTCTCATCACTTTTGTCACTATCAAATCAAAAGTGACCACATACTTTGTTACACTTATTCATCATGTAGCCTTTCTCTTCACATTGATTACACCTTACTTTCATAAATTCACTAACAAGATGACTAAAAGTTCCAAAAAAGTAACATGCTTTAGGCTGTCCAATGCACTTTACAGTTCCACTAATACCAGCCAGAATGATAATGCTGGGTAAATGCTTTACAACATAATGTTCATCTTTTAACATGTATCCAATAACTACCATCAATCCCAAAATTCTCATTCATCTTTTTTCTTTAACAATACTTATAGGTTCATAGGTTGGTACTAGGCTATCAGCCCTAGGGCCTATACAAGCCTAGCCAAACAATTCCCTGGATATTTTTTCCCACAATATTTACTTCCCTGGACCCCTGTCTAGCAGGGTGACTGACATGATCCCTTGGGTGAATTTCCTATCCCTCCAGCATGTTTTGTTCATTGTGATGACAAAGTTTAGATCCCTGGAGTGCGTGGCTCTGAGGGATTGGGATTTCTTTAAGTGGAGCATGTCCAACAGCTCAGGGTTTGACATGGCCTTGTATGTTAAGCAGAGATCACCTCTGAGTAGACAATATGCCACAGAGTAGAGCTGGAGTTTTTTTAGATGGTCAGCATAGGGCATCTGCTTTAGGCCTGTGATTCTTTTAGTGAGGTATTTCTGCGGTCTTTCCAGCTGTTGAAGATGTCTTGTGAGGTACATACCAAACGGGATGTTGTACTCTACAATGGGTCTAATGAGGGATGAGTACAGTGGGACAACGACCTCCTTTTTTCTGGATAAAAAAGCCCTTAGTGATGAGATGTGCCACACAGAAGGATTTTCTGACTGTTGTGGCAATGTGGTTATCGAAGGTGAGACCACTGTCCACCTCTGTCCCTAAGTCTCTCATCACACTTTCGGTGTTTAGTGTACTGCCACCTAATTCATGGGTACATGGTTTTTCCCAAAGGGGATAACTATACATTTCTTGGCATTAAGCTTGAGCCCATGGCTCTGGCGCCAAGCATCTGTTTCTGTAAGGCCCTTTTGTAGAATATCTACATCATTTGTTGATTCAGTAATGGCTCCCAGTTTGCAGTCATCTGTGAACTTTGTTAGCCAGAGTCCCTTAGTGTTGGTCTGTACTTCTGAGAAGTAGATGCCAAACAAGAGCAATCCCAGGACTGAACCCTGAGGTAATCCACTTGTCACTTGTCTGGAGCTGGATTTGGAGTCGGCTACTTTTACAGTCTGGGTTCTGTCAGTAAGCCAGTTGGCAGCTCATCAAGTGACGTAGAGATTTATGCCCAACTTAGTAAGTTTATCTATGACTCCAGAGTGGGGGAATAGTGTCAAAGGCCTTGGCAAGGTCCAGATAGGCTGTGTGGACGACCTTACCCTTGTCCACAGCTCTGGAAACTGATTCAAAGAAGTCATGCAGGTTCAGGAGACAAGATCGGCCCTTCATGAACCCAAACTGGATGGGGCCCAGTGTTTGAAGGTTGCCAATGTCGTTGTTTATAATTCCATGATAATGCATTCCATGCCTTTGCAGATCAGGCTCATCAGACTGATGGGATTGTAGTTTCCAAGATCCAAGGTGGATCCCCCCTTGTGGAGTGGGATAACTGTAGCTGTGCACCACTCAGTGGGCATGAAGACTGAGGTGAGGCTATGATTAAACATGACACTTAGGTGAGATGCCAGTTCATTTTGTAGTTCATGTAGCACACAGTCCAGGATGTCATCTGGTCCCATGGATTCTGTATTCTTAGCTTTGGAGAGTGCGGTTTCTACCTGTGTGGCTGTGATTACCGGAATTTGGCAGTCTTTTGGTATTGAGATGGGCCCTTTAGGGAGTAAGAGATGGGTGAAGCTGGCACTAAATTGGTCTGCCAGGATATTGGCAATATCCTTGGGATCAGTACATAGGTAGTTTCATAGGTAGGTTCATAGGTAGGTAGGTACTAGGCTATTGGCCCTGGGGCCTATACAAGCCCAGCCAAAAAGGTACCCTGGCTTTTGCGAACCAAGAAAATTATTTTCCTGTGCCACTGTCGAGCAGAGCCACAGAGGTGATCGCTGGGGTGAATTTCCTATTTCCCATCCAATCATCAAGATTTTTCTTGAAGAGTGCTAATGAGGAGCTTTGTTTGATATAGATAGGTAGTTTATTTAAGAGTATGGGAAGTCTCTGGGACAGGAATCTATCCCTCCGTCATGTTCTGTTTATTGTGGTGACAAGGTTTAGGTCCCTAGTGGGTGTAGCTCGGAGAGATTGGGATTTCTTTAAGTGGAGCATGTCCAACAACTCTGGGTTTGACATAGCTTTGTATGTTAGGCAGAGATCACCTCTGAGTAGACAATATGCGACAGAGTAAAGCTGGAGTTTTTTTAGACGGTCTACGTAGGGCATCTGTTTGAGGCCGGTAATCTTCTTTGTGAGGTATTTCTGCAGCCATTCCAGTTGTTGTAGATGTCTTGTGAGGTACATACTAAAAGGGGCATTGTACTCTATAATGGGACTAATGAGTGATGAGTAGAGGGGAACAATGATCTCTTTTTTTCTGGATGAGAAACCTTTTGTGATGAGGCGTGCCACATAGAAGGATTTCCTGACTACTGTGACAATGTGATTATCAAAGGAGAGACTACTGTCCACCTGTGTCCCAAGGTCTCTTATCACAATTTTAGTGTTAAGTATACTACCGCCTATGTTGTAGTTCATGGGTACAGAGTTTTTACCAAAGGGGATGACAATGCACTTTTTGACATTGAGCTTAAGGCCATGGCTTTGACACCAGGTATCTGTCTCAGTGAGGCCCTTTTGTAGGATGTCCACATCATTAGGAGTTCTGATTATGGCTCCTAGTTTGCAGTCGTCTGCAAACTTCATTAGCCAAAGACCTTCTGTGTTAGCCTGTACTTCAGGGAAGTAGATACCAAACAGGAGAGGACCCAAAACTGAACCCTGTGGTACTCCACTTGTCACTGGTCTGAAGTTGGATTTGGAGTCTGCTACTTTCACAGTGTGGGTTCTGTCAGTGAGGCAGTGAGGCAGTTGGCAACCCATCTTGTGACATAGGGATTTATACCTAGTTTAGTGAGTGTATCTATAATTCCAGAGTGGGGAATGGTGTTGAAAGCCTTGGCAAGATGTAGATAGGCTGTGTGAGCCACCTTACCCTTGTCTACAGCTTTGGTGACTGCTTCAAAGAAGTATATCAGGTTTAGGAGACATGATCTGCTTTTTACAAACCTGAACTGGGTGGGGTCCAGAGTTTGGAGATTACCAATGTCTTTGTTTATGAGCTCCATGATGATACATTCCATGGTCTTGCAGACCAGGCTCATCAGGCTAATGGGGCGGTAGTTCCCGGGGTCTGTAGTGGCTCCCCCTTTGTGGAGTGGGATAACTGTCACTGTGCACCATTCAGCAGGCACAAAGCCTGAGGTGAAGCTATGATTGAACATGGCACTTAGGTGGGGTGCCAGTTCATTCTGTAGTTCGTGTAAAACTCAGCCTGGGATGTTGTCTGGTCCCATGGATGCTGTGTTCTTGGCTTTGGAGAGTGTGGTTTTTACCTGTACAGCTGCGATTACAGGAACGTTGCATTCTTCCGGTATAGAGATGGGCTCTTTAGGGGGTGAGAGGGGGGTAAAGTTAGCACTGAACCTATCTGCCAGGATGTTGGCAATATCAGTTGGGTCTGTATATTTAGTGCCATTGTGCTGTAACTCAGAGAAGATCTGAGTGTTGCCATTGAAATTCTTGACATATCTATAGAATGCTTTGTGGTTGTCTTTAGAATCAGTGGCAATTTTGTTTTCATAACTATCTTTGGAGGATTTTATCAGGGATCGCAGCTTCTTACTGAGGCTGACCAGGGAGCTCCTCCACTCATGGGACTTTACTCTCTTTTGCAACAGTTTCTTCCTTCTGTTGTACAGTTTGTTTATGGCAGGGGACCACCAGATTGACTTCGTTTTTCTGGAGGATTGCGTCTTGGTTCTGTTTGGGATAGCATGATCCATGCACTCATGTAAGTGCTTATAAAGTGCAATTATGTAGGATTCAGTAGTCGTAACTGTATTGTCCATCTGCATAGGTGTCATGAAGTTCACCACTTCTGTCATAAGAAGCATGAAGTTGGCTTTGGAGACATTTTTTACCATGGTTTCCTTGATTGGGGGTGGGGGCAGGATGTGGATATCTAGGGTAATTAGCTTATGCTCGGTTTGGACCAATGAGGCATTGACTTCAGGTGTGGAACACTGCTCACTCATGTTGGTAATGACTAGATCTAGGATATTGTTGTCCCTGGTGGGGATGTGGATAAGTTGATCCAGAGCATTGAAGTTTATGAATTCCAGAAAGCATTGAGCGAAGGAGTTGGTACATGAGTAGTTTTCCCAGTTAATGGTGGGGTAATTGAAATTGCCCGTTAGTAGGGTGTTTGGTTGAACCCTAATATTTTCTAGTACATCAAGAAAAGAGGAATGGGAATCTTGGGGCATGGTGGGTGATCTGTAGCAGGCTACAATTTGGATTGCAGATTTGTCCAGAGTTAGTTGCATTTGGATAACCTCGGCTGCATTATGCTGAGCAATGAGCCTGGAGGTGTGGATATCCTTAATGAATATGGACACACCTCCGCCTTTGGTGTTCTGGTCCAGGTTACATGGCCAAAAGGTGTGGTATGAGTTATAGCCTGGAAGTGCAGGGTTGCTCTCTGGAGCCTTGAACCAGGTCTCAGTCACTGCACAGATATCCATGTTCTCCATTTTAAGGAGTGCCTCGAGTGAGTGCATTTTGAGATTTAGACTTCTAGCATTGAGTAGCATCACCCTCAGTTTTTGCTTGCCAGTTCCTGTTATGGTGGTGAATTTGTCATTTGAACCTTGCCTAAAAAAGGCACTATAGTGGTGGCAAAAATCTTAGCCAGTATCTGGAATCCCAGGGGTGACAGGTGCAGGCCATCTCTAGCAAAGCATCGTGGTCTGTCAACCATGTCATCCCAGGCAGACAGATACTGGATCCCTTTAGAATGGCACCAGAAGATTAGCCAATTGTTGAAGTCAATCATTTTGTCCTTGTACTGCGGCATCATTCTGGGTGATGGCAGAATGCTACTCAGAGCTAGGGTCAGACCTACCTGGGCTACAAGATCGGAGAGCTCTTGAAAGAGAATTACACATTTTTGAAAAAATAATCTTTCAAATCATTTAATTTTGAATTAATCAGTCCTGAGCTGCACAATGTTTTTTTTTATTTACAAGAAAACATAAAGTCATTCCAGTGAAACTCATTATTTTTCTTCACAAAGAAACACAAATCTGTCCAACAAAGCACCAGTTTCAAATGTTACATCACAAAAATGCCCTTGCCTAGGTGTATTAATGATCTAATATTTTTTGCATTAAAACCCAAATGCAAAATTACATTGTGCCACACATAATGTCTCTCAATAACAGTTTCTTTCTTACTTTGTATTCTGACTGTATATTCCTTTTCCTTACTGAAAGGCATAGTACCTGATTTATGCTTTATATCACTGATCAATTCTGCATAAGACTTTTTCTTCAATTCCTCTCCCAGAAGTCTTTTACTTGCTTCCTACTCAGTATATACATCCTCCACACCATTTTCGTAAACTTTATCCTTCAAATCTGTCAACAATACCTCCGACTCACAACCAGGTTCTTCCTTATCCATTAGTGCCACTAGATGAAAATCTGGAAGCCCTCCTGAAAGCAAAACAACTTTTTCTGTCTCTTTACTCAGCTTCTGTTTAGAGTCTGTTGATTGCTATTTGTACACTCCATATTCTTTACGACCCTTCCTTCCTTCTGTCTGATAATCTAATCTCAGTTCACATCTTCACAAGCACATTTTCTTCGACTTGATTGATGGCATCAGTCCTACATAAACCCTTCTCACCCTCTGCCATCTTGCTGTTTCACTTGTTTACCTCCATACTAGGAATGGAAACAGGAAATGCTCACACACACACACACACACACACACACACACACACACACACACACACACACACACACACACACAATAAAAAATTAGGGGAAGTTCTGTTATGCCCTGGGCAAGTTTTCCCTAGTATTAAAAATACCACCTTGGGTATCCCCTGAAAAGAGGTTACTAGCCTAGTGGGACTAACCCAGTCAACAAAGAATAGACAGAATGAATAGCTTATATATCTTCAACATGTATGCCCAGATATTTCTTGATTTCATCAATACAAACTCTTTGGACCATTTAGGGGTGACAAAGTCCTGGATTTAATTTTATTTCTTTCCTGGTCAAATCAGACCAAAAATTAATGACATCTTACCATAAGACTGAAGCCAGAAGTATATTCCAATATCTCTGTATTCAAAGAGTATGCTAAGGCTGAACAACTAAAATGAGGGAAGCCCTAACTAAATTTAAAATCCCCTTCCAATCTGAAGATCCCACTGTTTTTGCAAAATCCTTTACTACCAAATTCTAAGCACATTTAAATAGATACATAAGTACATCTGTCCGCAGTGAAGTAAATTAAATCTCAAGTTTAGGTATAATCCCCTGTGGTGGAACCCAAATATAAACAGGTTTTATAAGAAAAAAAAATATTTGTATCCAAAAATGAATTTAATTCTCACAATGCTAAAAATGCTCTTGATGAACTAACAATGAACTCTGGACTCTGATCAAGTCAAACAAACCAGATATAAGGTAAAAATAGACATCCAGGTGAAGACCAACCAACAAGCATTCTACAACTATATTAGAAACCTCAGAAACAATGCCCAGCACTCTCTGGAACTAATAACAATAATATCACATACTCAGACCCAGAGGACATATAAATCTAATAGTGGACAAATTTAGCTCAAACTTCACCCCAGTCTCCCTTGCTATATTCTTAGATTATATACCTGTATCTACACCTTCTCTCAAGAGCAAGTCTTTAAGGCACTATTCAAGGCCAGAACACCTTTTCCATGGGGATGGATGAAATAATACGTTGCCCACTGGTCAGCCTGAAGCAGGAGTTGTCACACTCCCTAAAGAGGCTATTTAATATCAGCCTCAAGACATAATGAATGTGAATAAATGGAGGACAACAACAGTCATACCCTTGCACAAAGGGGCATCAAAAGATTCAGGTAATTTTAGACCCATAGGCCTAACCAGCCCCCTCTGTAATGCTATGGAGAGTATAATAACGGAATTAATAAATAATGACACATGCAACTCACATGCCCTTAACACAGGTCAGCCTGAATTTGGTAAGGGCAGATCATGCCTACTTCTCCTGGTTTACTTTTTTTCAGAAAGTTACTAATGCAATGAATGATTGCAAGTCAAAATGCACAACATATCTAGACCTTCCAAAGCCATTCAACGCCAACCAACATTCAGACATAGTAGATAAACTCTCCCAGTTAAATGTAAACCCTTATGTATCTCATTGGATAGTAAATTAGCTCACAAACAGAACCCAGGAAATTAAGGTGGGTTGGTGACTCTACCTCTTCCAAAACACATGACACTAGTGTTGTATTCTGGGTTTAGTGTTTCAGCAATCCTATTTTCTTTTTGAAGGTCAAAGCAAACATAAAGGGTTTATGGTTCACCATATCTGTAGATGATTACAAAATTGACACCATCATAAACTTCACAGAGGATACCACACTTCTTCACGAGTACCTTTCCCAAACAAATAGCTGGTGTTGAAACCATGATTAAAATTAAATGACAAGAAATATGTAATAGTATCATTGGGTAAGCATAACCTTATAACTGTTTTCAATGACAACACACTCCTGAATATTGATCAGGGATCTGGGAACCTATGTCAACAATGAATTGTCCTTGTCTTTGTTCACCAGAAATGCAGTATTATAAACAAGATATTTTTATAACATAGCTTATATGGCATCCAGGTCCAGGAATGTAATTATTTCACTGTGTTTGGCATCCATTAGGTTAATCATTGAATATCATGCCCGTTTCAGTGTATACCTGTCCAAACACTTTTCACAACTGAAATGACCACAAAACTTTCTCTCTTGAAAAAAAAAATCAAGGGCCTATATTATAAAAACTATGGAGACTATCTCAGAGCTCTTTCTGTCTGCTCGGTATCATGCAGACTACTAAAATGCAACCTCTGCCTTGATTATAGAGCCTCAACAGACCCTATCTTGTCCAACTCTATTACACATTCATAAGTCCAGTGCCTGATCTAGGGATTTCAAATGCTTTTGCAACATAAGCAGAACGTTTGAATGATAAGTGTGTATCACAGAGAATAACACTTCTAAGGAACTGTTCTCCAGTCCTCATCCACTTACTTTCTTCGAATGGAATTTAGACAGCTCAGGCTTAGCACCCATGTTCCTTATGGAAAGAGGCAACAAATTAATGTTCCAGCCTATCATTATTCTGCCTGCATCTGGGTTATTCATACACAAAATATAAATGATAACAAAATATCATGGGAACGTAAGGCTTAGCTTCTTAAGATCCTCAAGGATCAATTGTCTGGTAAGTACCTATAAAACTATGGGCCTATGAATGAGTACTGAAAGAGACAGGGAGGTGAAGCTGACTGTATAAAAGAGCAGTGCAGAGCAGTGTATGTAGTCAGGCTTTCATAAACATGAATGCCTGGTCTACTCATGGACTGCGAGGTAGATGTAATACAATGAGTTGCTGCAGTAAGACAGCTAATTTGGAGCAGAATCATAAGAGTGACAATTACAGATGCTTACCAGTATAAATTACTTTTTAGTTTGTTTGTCTTTTCAGCTTTTTCCAGTTAGGGGTTGCCACAGCAGAACTCTGGTCCGCTAATGATTGGCAGTAGATTTTTATGGTGCCGAGTTGCCAGCCCGATGTCCAACCTTCAGCAAAGGCATGCCCATTCACACATGTCTTTCAGAGGCCACTCAACTGCGGGGAGGACATGCAGACTCCACACAGAAGGCACTCCAGCCAAGAATCGAACAGGAGAACCTCTTGCTATGAGACAACAATGCTACCGCTGTACCACCATGGAAATTACCTTTTAGTAACAGTGAAAAAAAATACTGAGCACCAATCAGTTCTGAGCTATTTTTCTGGCTACTCCAAAGAGTAGCCTTTATTCTGGAGAACACATTATATTACATTTACACTGCACTGCCTTGACTGAAGAATGAGACAATAAGCCTATCTAGTCTGTACTTTAAATGCATTTAACATTATTTTATTGGTCATCAGGTTTTAAGTAGATATCCCCAATAAAGTTTTAATGAAGAACTCATTTTACGTATTTATACTTGTGTGGTCTAAAATCAAAATGAAACAGCAAAAGGTATATATGAAGATTCAACTATGAACAAATGTTCTGTAACATTTTGATGGACGCTAGAAAGTATATTACTTTCACTGGGATATCAGCTGTGACTTACTGTATAATCTCTAACTTCAGTGCTTTAACTGTGTGATGCTCTATATTTTACCTATGTCCTTATGCTCTGATATAATACGCCTTTTTATATCAGCTAAAATTCAACTTGACCTACTTCAAAATAAACTAAGGTCTTCATTTCAAGCTCTTGTCATTGTCAGTGCACTAACTACATGACCTTAGTCCATCATTTCTCTTCCCTTCCCTTTTCTGTTTTCATATTTTACATCTACAGTTCTTAGACATTGTATATCAGTACTACTGCAAACTTCATGTTTTTATGTCTTGCCTTAATTCATACACTGTAATAGAAATACTACAGTATTCATACTAATGAATATTATTAGCTAACATTTTGTAAATAATTATTTTGGAATTCCTTTGCATCCTATTTTTTTCTTGCTGTTTTATTTACTTATGTGTAATGTGTCTTCTTGCAGGAGCCTTTCTCCCTGAGCCTCCAAAGAAAAAAGGGATCTGACTTCCCCAATACACAAATGCAAAATAACAAAATAAATAAATGTGTTGTCTGACAGGAGTACAAAAAAGAACCAGTCTTTATACAATTACATAACAGATGTCTCATAATTTTTGCTTAAGATTCCCATTGATGCATTCAGACATTTCCCAGTTAGTGTGTTTCTGACAGTTGTTTAAAAAGGAAGCCAGAGGATGCCTGATTGATGTGTAGTAATTTCTTAAACATAAGGCAACCTTCTGTGTTTTTTTCAGGTCTGCAGCTGTAAAACTGATTGTAGTTATGATTAATGTTTGTTGGAAATGGATTAGAAAGGACTTATTCAGAATGCAGCAGATGCTAATGGCTGCTAATGGCAGCTATAAAGAGGACTTTGCTATTTTGTTGAGTTGTTACTATTGTGATTGCATACAATTATGGTCAGAATTGGGAAAGAGTTGCTTATAAATATTTTGTAGATACATCTGCATGCAAAGAGTGATTGATATGTATTAGATAGTGGTCCTAGGGGTAGATAGACAAAATAAATTGAAAAGAAATTTGGGAATGGGCATAAGGCAGTCTGGAGCAGCAAGATAACATAGGCTGTAGTGTACTCGAGTGAATGTGGAAAAGTGTGGTGCGTGCTGTGCATGCATGTATTTTTTTGAGTTTTGTTTAGTGCTTTTACGTCAATATTGGGGACTATGTCCTGAAGTACTCATAAATCAACTATAAAGGAGTGAGTTTCTAGCTGAATAACTAAAGTGGAATAACTGCAGTTAAAATACAGAGGTTTGAACAAACAAAGCTTCTGTGCAGTTTGCTATAGTGGATAGTTGCAATATGATTAAATATTTTTTAAAGCTTATATTATTGCAACAAGTATATCAGGCAGGGATAGAAACATTGGCTCAGAAAGGTTTCATAAACATTGATACTTGCTCATTCTTTCTGTTGTCACGTAAACTGATATAAACATTTTAGAAATATGAAGCATTTAAATATTTTCCACTTCAAATAGTTCAGTTTCTATGTGATTAGGTAGTCTAAAAAATTAATGATGTATTGAGATACTGGTAAAGTAGATTGATGGAATTTAGGCCTTATTAAATACAGCTGCTGAATAAAAGAGAGCTACTGCAAAAAATAGTAGCTTAGCAGGATGTATTTTGTGTCTACAACTTACTTTTGAGTATTGAATTTCCAATGAATTTGCATATAAAATAAAAAAGAACATGCTTGTAGTGGAATTACTAGATACATTATTGAGCTGTGTTGAAAATCACCTTAATTTAGCAATAAAGGCACAACAGTGATGGATTCACATGTAGTGATTTGATTTAAATTTTCAAGAACAAAACAAAAATAATTGGTGCTCCTAAAAGACTAGAAAATTATATTGACCCTAACCTGCCGAAATACTGTAAAATGCAGGATGGTTTCTCCAATCAGCCAGCTTAAGCTTTGGAATCTGAATTCAAAATGTGCTGAAAAGTGATATTTAAATCATTACCGTGCTGTGCATAAGCAGTTCTTTAGATAACTTTCCCAAGGCCCTTTTTGCTTTAATATCCACAAAAACACTTAAAATAGACAAAACATACTGAAAGGTTAATGTGCTGCAATAATCTTCATGAATCTGATAGGAAAATATATGGGATAATAAATGGCAAGGGTTAACTGCTTGGTGTCTGTGAATTGTGGATATTTTAAATGAAAACAGAATTTATGTTCAGTCACCATAGCTCAGACATGCCATTGTGCCTAATATTCGTTAAAAATATATATATATGTGTATGGTGATTTAATGACGGGTTCTACCTGTGAACAAAAAAGAAAAGGAAAGATTAAGCACTCTCATCTATCAAAACAATGTTATACTCCATTCTACGAAAATGTATGAGCATGGCTTGGTTGGGGTGCATAGCTTTCTGTCTAAGCTGATCTATCACTGAAGAGTGAGAAAGATGGTATAGCTGATCAAAAATCAGCTTGTGAAACTCTACCAGCTTTCTCATAACGAGCTCACAGTGCAGTGGGGATCAAGGAGGCTGCTTTTTCCCCTCTGTAGTGTGATCTTGGAGTTGGTATATATAATTAGAAAGAGATGTGGTAGGCACAGCCCCCCAGAAGAGGGTGCGGGGTAGGGGCTTACCTGCTACAAAAGCACTGGTTTTGTGTTTTATTTGATAATTTTGTGGCTCAATGTGTTTTACTTCAACCATTTCAGGTTGTCGATGTATTGCTAGACTAACCTTTGTTCTTGTAGTTATAAGAGTGGCATTAACAAGGAGCTATATCCACTTGTTCAAGTGACCTAATAATTACAACTAAATCAAAAACTGTAGCTCAAGTTGCATGAATAAATAAAATTGCAGCAGTCACAGTGCAAATTGGAGCATGCATTTTAGTCTCTCTGCATGCTACATCTATTTTTAGATATAGACTTGACATTCTAGCTAGTCATACTAATGTCTACTCTGTAACTAATTCAAACTGTGATAACGCTATAGTAGTGTAAGCCCTAAATTCCCAGGAACTGAAAAAGTAGGTCTTAGAGAAAGTGTTTTGCATATGTTTACAGCATAGGAATCGTTAAGGCAGTGGTAGACGGCGACACAGTAGAGAGACATAATGTACAATGCAAAAAGTCTTTATCCCAGAAAAGAACACATATCCGATTGACCAAGAGAAGAACAAGTTAATTACATTGCCTAGCTCAGGAAAAGAATCAATAAGCTTGATCTATACAGTAATAATCATCTAGTGCACTAAACCAGATAGGAATTCCCGTGACCTCCCTTAGGATCACTCAAATTGTGGGCCAGATTCTAAAAGAGTTGCTTTGTATAAGTCTGCTCTCGTTGTGAATGGCCTGCTCTTAGTGTTAAGTGACTTACTTTGGTGTAACACCTATATATAAACAGGCTTACACTGAGAACCAGATTCCAAAATACTTGCTCCAAGCCAGATTTCAGTGTAAGTGGTCACTTACACTGAGAAAAAGTCTTTTGTATTCAGGACCTATGTGTATGAACTACCTTCCGTAAAAAAGCAATTTAGCAAAATATTCATTGTTTTGGCCACCTACTTTTGACTAGTCAGTGCTTACGCAGCAGACATCAATAAAAGTAAAATGAAAATCCCTCTGATATACTTACTAGAGACACTCTTGGGCTGCATTGAAAGCCACTACAACTTAGTAATAATTACAAAATTCTGCCAAATGTGTATGCATTGTTTAAATATTTAAAAGTAGAACCCAGTTATAATGCATGTAATAAAACCATTAGTTTTTTAAGCTTATACTTGTCTGCTAAAATATAACAAATTACTGACTGAGCTCTATGGTCTTCAAAGTTTAATCTGTGGAATTTAAATTTTGCAATCATAGTCTGGTAAAGTGTGCTGCAATGCAATATTGTTTGCATTTTACTCCATACATGACTGGAAAACACCTCCATTTCAACTTTTGATCTGACTTCTACAATCTTTACAGAAGGCAGAAAGTACTTAAAAGCTGGAGTGCTGCAAGAATCTTCATGCTTTTTGTAGAAAATATACAATGTACCAAATAAGGAGGATCAGATACTCACCATGCGTCCTTCTTTGGTATATACACAGAAAACAGGGACTCATATTCCATATATCAATCCATACCTCCATCCATCCATTCATCCAAATCTGTGCACATTTTGTTGGTTTTCTTAACAGAGATTTCTTCCCCCCAGAAGCTGAACTTGTAGGTCTATAGAAACATTATAATAATTTTATGAACATTACTTGTCACCAGTCAAGGAGCTGATCATCCAATTTTTTGAACCTATGGCAGAAATTAAATATCTTTACAAAAACTGTAGTGAATGAAATGCATACTTCAGAATGTAAATACTGTTAAATCACTTTGTACATTAGCAATTAAGATGTCAAATATTTTTAAATTTATAGGTTCTTGGGTTCATAGGTAAGTTGGCTAGCTGCCCTTGAGGGCCATTTTAAGCCTATCCAATTTCCCTTTTTGTATTTGAATTAATCTAGCCCATTTTGTTAGAGATTAGCCACACCCATTCCATGGTTAATAATTCTACATCACCCTTAATGAGAATAACTGGATTTGTGCCTTGGATAATTTGAGGGGACCCATGTATGGAATAAAGCATTTAAGAGATTCCTCTGTTCATTAGCAGTACAGAGGGCAGTCTTTGGGTAATTTTTCTTACTCATCCCTAATTTCAAGTTGCATGTGAATATGGAAATTGATGAAATTTGTATTATGTGGATGAGGAGTCTGTTTCAGAGTACCAGTATTCTCTGTGAGATATACCTATCTCTCCAAACCATTCTGTTGATGTTAGAGAAGAGGATTAGGTCCCTATACCAAGTATTTATGATGCCTTTTGACTTGCTGATATGCAGTAAATCTATTAGTATTGGATCAGAGGATGCCTTGTATGCCAGACACAGGTCACCTCTTAGCAGACAAGAGGATACTGAGCAGAGTGACAGGGCTTTGAGTCAGGATGCTCAACATAGTGACAGGGCTTTGAGTCAGTCCCAGCAGAGCATGATGTTTAGGCCTTGCATCCTTTTAGTAAGATATGTCTGTGGGTGTTCCAACTGTTGCACGTGTCTGGACATAAACATGCCAAGAAGGGTCATTATACTCTATGATTGGCCTAATGAGGGATGCATAAAGGGGGGCAATGATATCCCTAGACATAGAAACAATGTCTTTGTTTATAAGCTGTGCAATATAGAAGGACAATGTGGTAATTCTTTGGAGTAGATGATTTTCCAAAGGATGCAATAATGCATTGTTAGCATTTATTTTCAGTCCATGGTTTTGGCACCAGGTATTTATTTGGAGCAAACCTTCCTACAGGATAGTTAATTCATTTGGGCTATCAATGTAAGGGATATTCTACATATATTATTTTTTTTCATAGTATCATGCTGTTTTGTCTCTTTAATCAACTACTTTAGTTGTGGTAGCAAATAGATAAAACATATTCTGTTTATTCTTGCTCCTCTCTCCCCCTGCATAAACTACCTCTTTGTTTTTTATATTTTATTGAATTTATTCTTATGTATTTATAACAGTTATATTTTATTTTATTAGCTATGATGTCCCTCATCACTTGATAAAAAGCTTGCATATATAACTACTGGACGCTTTAATTAATTTACTTGGTTCTCAGAGTCATCTGCACAGTAGCCCTCTGAGGAGGCCAGTCTGCACTATCCCATTTTAATGTTTTTACTTCATCATTTTTTTGTGTTTTTAAAGGGCAGCTCTTGTTTAGCAAAGTTATCAGCTCACTAACATTTCAACATACAAAAATGTATCATAACAAGTAATTCTGATATATGATTACCTTATGTTCTTGTTTATGTCCATTTATTTTATATTTATAAAATGAACTTGATTTTCATCTTTTCCATAATGTTACTCAAATAGGGGACAATGTACATTAACTCAGAGAACAGAAGGATTTCCTGTTGCTATAGTTCTCAAACAGTGACACTGCACTGCGTTCTTCATCTTCTCCCTCCATTTATATTTGGTTGGGCCTGAAGTATGTTACTTTTTGCTTTATAAATGGAAAGAAGCTGCAGACATATGTTGTATATTGCAATGAAGTATATTATACCATGACCCCTCATATATATTCCAAAACGTGCACGCTGATTGGCCAGCGTGCACGTTGTAAATCGACTTATACTAATGGAAAAAGGTCCGGTCGCCCGGACTTTTTCCATTAGTATAAGTGTCTTTTAAAACACAGGTTTAAAAAAAGCAATGGAGATCTCCGTTGCTTTTTTTAAAGCTGTCTCGCTATGTTAAACTCCTTTAACATAGCGACACAGTGTGTAAAAAGCAATGGAGATCTTGCTTTCTCCATTGCTTTTTTTTAAACCTGTCTCGCTGTTTTAAATGGGTTTAACATAGCGAGACAGCTTTAAAATAAGCAATGGAGATCTCCAGAGATCTCCGTTGCTTATTTTAAAGCTGTCTCGCTATGTTAAACCCATTTAACATAGCGAGACAGGTTTAAAAAAAAAAAGCTATGGAGAAAGCAAGATTTCCATTGCTTTACTGTTCGCTATGTTAAATGAGTTTAACATAGTGAGACAGCTTTAAAATAAGCAACGGACATCTCCGTTGCTTATTTTAAAGCTGTCTCGCTATGTTAAACCCATTTAACATAGCGAAACAGTAAAAAGCAATGGAGATCTTGCTTTCTCCATTGCTTTTGGCCACAGCTCTGATGTACTGCGTAGGCATGCGCAGTACATCAGAACTGCCGCGGATACCAGACAGCTGCGGAAGGGCAGCAAAGAGGCATTATACAATGCCATTATTTAAGAAAAGTAATTATTTCTTTTCTTAAATAATGTCATAGTATAATAGCAATAACCCACTTCTGGGTGTGGGTAATGCTGGATTTACCTATGGTTGTCTTTGTTTGGTCCCTCGGCTTGGACCAAACCACGCAAACCATGGGTAAATCCTGCATTACCCACACCCAGACATGGGTTATTGCTATAATATATCCTCCTGTGTCAGTCTGGCAACTCCCTAGTTTAAATACTCGTGACAGGTAATTTGCTATTAAATAAGACACTTCTATGAAAGTAAAGAGGAGTCAACTGAGAAATTAGATTATTTGTTAACAGTTTAACCCCCCCCCCCCACTGAGCAGCTCAAACTTTTACTGACTTCAGTGTGTTGCTTAGTTACTCTACTTCATTGGCTGACTTCAGTGTGTTGCTTAGTTACTCTACTTCATTGGCTGACTTCAATGTGTTGCTTAGTTACTCTACTTCATTGGCTGACTTCAGTGTGTTGCTTAGTCATTCTACTTCATTGGCTGACTTCAGTGCGTTGCATAGTTACTCTGCTTCATTGGATTGGATTTTCCTCCTATTTTTTTTTTCTGAATGAAAGTGGTGAGAATTTTAATGCCTGATAAGAAAACTGCTTGTCATCTGGTCTTGGCTTCACCATTTTAATTTTAACCACATTATTTGGGGGAAAGACCACAAATATGTGTACATACGTACATACAAATATTTCAAGCATTGGCATCAGTACCCTTCTAGCTTGCCTATATACCAAAACACTTGTTCCCATAATAAGTGTTCAGGCTGTTCTTAAATATATCTAAACTAGTACTTGCTTTAATGTAATTTTGTAGTCTGTTCCATGCATCAGTTACTCTGCCAGAGAACCAAATATTACATTTATCATTCCTATAGAGTCTTCTACATAAGCTGTCTGATTATTCTCTAGTACTTTTTGATAACCCCAAACATTCCCAGAAGTAGTCTCTAAATGCCCTATATATTTGAATAAGATCTCATCCTAGATATCTATTAGAAATACTGTACAAGTTCAGATATTTTAGTCTTTCATAATAACTTTAATTGTCACATCCATGGATGCTCTTGGTATATTTCCATTTTACTCCTTCCAGTTTACTCATGTTTGTGTTCTTATAGGGTCTCCATACTGTTATTCCATACTCAAGTTTGGGTCTAATGTAACTAACAAATAATGACTTAATTTCATTTGATTTCCAAGACTTTATAAATCTTTTTATACAGCCTATAGTTCTTATAACTCATGAATCAATGGGTTGATATGATTAGAAAAACTCATAGCTGAATCCATCCGTATACCTAGGTCCTTAAATGAGTCTACAGTTTCAATCACTGTGTGCATATTAAATATTCACCTTTCAATTTATGTCTCCCAAATCTCACATGCTTAGTTTTTGATGTATTTGTCAGCATATTATTCTCCTGTGTCCAAATGGTCAATTTAGTCAAGTTATTTTGCAGACATGCCTTATCTGTAACATGTAATCAGTTTACCCAAGTTCAGGTCGTCTGCATATAGACTGTAGAACACCTCAGATAAAAAAGTTAGGTTTGAAGGAGACAATCTAAACAAGTAAAGGCCTAGGACAGACCCCTGTGGGGCACCCTGACTGTAACCAGGGGTTTCACCTGTCTAGTTGCTGTATGATACCTGCCATGTCCTATTTGTAAGCCATGCAGCTATCCATCTTATCAAGAGTACATCGATACCTAGTTGTACTAATTTATTGATCAGTGTTTTGTGTATGACCCTGTCAAACGCTGAAATTAAATCTATATAAATTACATCACAGCACAATTTTTTCATTTATAGCTACTATTATATTGTAATAAAACATCATGTTACAGGTGGTAATAGATCTGTTTTCAACATATGCATGCTTAGATATGGTTTCAAGTCCCAATCTATGCAGTTCTGACAACAACTTATCCAATATACCTTCTCCATTGTTTTTCAACAACATGAAAGTAGACTTAAGGGTCTATATGACTCTGGGTTGGTCCTACTCCCCCTTCCCTTGAAGACAGGTTTAATAAGTGCATATCTCCAATCTTGATGACCCTCCCCATATTTTTATGACCTAGTTAATAATAGATATTATGATACCGTAAGTATGACTCAATGACTGCACCATTGGCTGGAAACATATTCTAAGTTCTGTGGCATTACTCCAGGAGCTATCCATATGTTTTAGCAGTTATATGACTATAGGCATGCCTTGGATCCCACTGTTGTCACATAAATTGAAATGTTTCAGATGCTGACGTTTTACAGTCTCACTATTGATGTTTTGATGGTAAACATTACTGTCCAACTAATGCTTCCATCTTTCTTGACCATGCTTTTGTTTGATCTATGCAATGCAAGGTATATTAGGATACACTGCAACATCAGAGTTTATACTATCAAATGTCAGAGCATCAGATTCATGCTAACAAATGTTATGCAACACAAAATAGCAGCACTTTGCAAAGACAGCATGATCAAAAGGAACTCATGCAGCAAGTAAATTGTTGGCACATATAAAACACCTTTGGCACTTACCAAAGTTTCATCCCATTTTTTCTGCAACTTTAACACAATGAAAGTGCTTCACCCCCCCCCTTCTTATTAATATAAGTTAACTCCATTGTCATATAATCACAATTAAGTATGTACAGTGCGTATAAAAAGTGTACACACCCTTATAAAAATGCCAGGTTTTTGTGATATAAAAAATGACACCACAATAAATCATTTCAAAACATTTCCCACCTTTAATGTGACCTATAACCTGTACAATTCATTTGAAAAACAAACAAATCTGTTAGGGGAAAAATATAAAAAATAAAAAAAACATACCATACTCTGGTTGCATAAGTGTGCACACTTCTAAACTAATACTTTGTTGAAGCACCTTCTGATTTAATTGCAACATTCAGTCTTCTTGGGTAGGAGCCTATCAACATAGCACATCTTGACTTGACAAAATTTGCCCACTCTTCCTTGCAAAAGCACTCCAAATCTGTCAGATTGCGAGGGCATCTCCATACCTCTCAACCTCTTAGAGCAAAAAATCTGGACAAAGCGATAAATAATGGGGGAACAAAGGTCCAAAAATAGGGACAATTTTTAAATGTTCCTCTTAGAAACTTAGAAAGTTGATAGAACAACAGGTTTTCCATTAGCATGAATTTTCTGAAGAGTATGAAGTCTGAAACTCAAATGCCTGCCATTATTTTCTGACTTCCATCCTCAATGATTTATCAATGATTCACCCAAAACCCAAACTTTATGAGAACCAGACCAAAAATATGAGGCAAAAGTCTGGACATTCTGTGAAAATCTGGACAGTTGCGAAGTATGTGCACAGCCTTCTTCAGGTCACCCCACAGATTGTCCATTAGCTTTAGGTCTGGGCTCTGACTGGGCAATTCCAAAACTTTAATTTTCTTCTGGTGAAGCCATTCTTTTGTCGATTTTGGATGTATGCTTGGGGTCATTGTCATGCTGAAAGGTGAAATCCTTCTTCATCATCAGATTTCTAGCAAATGCCTGAAGGTTTTGGGCCAGAAATGACTAGTATTTGGAGCTGTTCATAATTCCCTCCACCTTGCCTACTTTATTGGCTGACTTCAATGTGTTGCTTAGATACTCTGCTTCATTTGATTGGATTTTCCTCCTATTTTCTTTTCTGAATGAAAGTGGTGAGAATTCCAGCTGAAGAAAAGCAACTCCAAATCATGATACTGCCACTGCCATGCTTCACTGCAGGGATGATGTTCTTTTGGTGATGCGATGTGTTGTTTTTGTGCCAGATGTACCTTTTGGAATTGTGGCCAAATAGTTCAACCTCAGTCTCAACAGACCATAACACATTTTCCCACATGCTTTTGGGAGACTTGATGTATTGTTTGGCAAATTTTAGCAGAGCCTGGATGTTTTTAGGTGTAAGAAAAGGCTTCCGTCTTGCAACCCTACCCATAGCCCAGACATATGGAGAATATGGGAGATTGTTGTCACGTGTAGTACACAACCAGTACTTGCCAAAAATTCCTGCAGCTCCTTCAGTGTTGCTGTAGGTCTCTCGGAAGAGTTGTCATCTTGTCTTTTCATCAATTTTGGAGGGATGTCCAGTTCTTTGCAACTTCACAGTTGTCCCATATTTTCTCCACTTTTTGATGACTGTCTTCACTGTGTTCCATGGTATATACGATGCTGTGGAAATTTTTTTGTACCCTTCTCCTGACTGATACCTTTCAACAATGAGATCCCTTTGATGCTTTTTACACTGTCTGTGAACTATGGCTTTTGCTGTAATAGGCAACTGAGTAAATGTCAGGAAAATCCTACTAGGACAGCTGAACTTTATTTGGGGTTTATCAGAGTCTCTTTAATTGATAGCAGGTGTGTACCCAAGAAGACTGAATGCTGTAGTTAAATCAAAAGGTGCTTCAACAAAGTATTAGTTGAAGGGTGTGCACACTTATGCAACTAGCTTATTGTATATATTTTTTTTATATATATATTTTTTCTCAGATTTGTTTGTTTTTCAATTGAATTGTACAGGTAATAGGTCACATTAAAGGTGGGAAAAGTTTTGAACTTATTTATTGTGGTCTCATTTTTTATATCACAAAAACCTGGCATTTTAACAGGGGTGTGTACACTTTTTATATCCACTAAATCACAAAGTTCATTTCAATGCCAATCATTTTTCAATGCTTCATCAATAAAGTTCTTGCATAGCTGAGAGCATGGCACTTTATTGTTGTGTCTTTTGGCTTTTTCCGGTTAGGGGTCACCACAGAGGAACTCCGGTCCGCTAATGATTGGCAGTTGATTTTTACATGCCAAGTTGCCAGCCCTGATGTACAACCTTCAACTAAGGTACGCCCATTCACGCACGTCTCCATGCAGAAGACGCTCTAGCTGATTTCATTTACTTAGGCATGCTTTATTGACCAGGTTCATCCCAATAGGCTAGTCTGATCTTTTCAGGCGATTCTCACACTGGTGTTCCTAATATCTAGGTTAAATTTTCCCAAGGCTTTGGGGAACTTCCCCATCTCTTTGGAGATACTGACAGAGGGCGCCTACAGCAGCAAGGAGAAGGCAGAGCTTAGCTGTCTCTATGGAGTAGAAAGAAGGAAAGTTTGTTTAAGTGGTGCAGATAACAGAACTGGTGTCAGGAGGGCTTGCAGATGATGCTCTGTTATAAATAATTGAGCAAGATAATCCAGGTGATGGTTCTGCTGTTTCATGGGATGAGATGACAGATAACTTTTCAGAATCGATGAGGGTGGTAATGTAGAAAAGGAATCATATGATAGGGCAGCAGAGAATGTAGCAGTTAAAACTTTTGCAGCAGTGACAGAATGTAAAAGAGGAAAGCAGAAATACATTGAGACGGTGTCTGGTTTTGCCTTTTGTGGCATAAGACAATGTAGTAACTAAAACATATCCAGAAATGACAGCAGGAAAAAATGAGAGCAGCAATGGCCTGTAAGTAAAACTGCTTTTAAAAAGAAGAGAAGACCAGCTGTGAGAATAAGAACAAAGAAAAAGAAAATCACTTCAATAAACAGATATGTATAAGACAATTTAGCTACTATTCTGGGCTTTAAAGTTCAAGAACTTGGTCTTTTATACATATTGAGAGTCTTTTTTGTGACTTAACATTTGAAACAGATGGGCTGTTGATGAAATCCCTGGAACTGTGTAACAAAAAGAAGGGCTTTTATCGACAGAACAATTGCTTGTTTTCTGATAGTAAGTTAGATGTTAAAAAAAGATAGTACTTTGCAGTTTAGAACTGATTAACTGGAAGGAGAGAATATTAAAAATAAATGCAGGGTCTGTGTGAAACAGTTGATATTATTGTCTAAGTTCGAGATGAGAGACACTTATGAAATGGAGGATGGAGGTTGGAAGACATTTTAAAATGTGAAAAAGACATGCTGAATCACTTGCCAAATGTTATTTTTATGGCTGGTCATAGAGGGACATTACAATATGCTGGCTAGCTTAAATAGTGATTCTTTTGTGAGGACTTTTTTCATTTAATTGATGATTGTGGCATGGTATAATGTAACCAGTGTGGGGAGAAAGGGCATAGAGCTAGCAAGTGTGTGCCTGAATGCAGGTTGTTAACAAAATGGTCACTTTTGGATGGATTGTCAAGACAAGAGCAAACAATAAATAATGACAAAGAAGTGGAAAGGGAAGAAAGTATATACAAGGAAGGACAACAACAGGCTGGTGGAGACGATGACCTTAGTAAGAAGAAATTGTAAAAGAAGAGAAAAACAATATGGAGGGGAAAAATGAATGGGGAGAGACTGCATGCCTGAAAAGAGGTCAGGAGAAGGGATTGATATGTGGTTTATTTTTTTTATGTTATAGCAGGAGTAAAATCTGATTCTGATGATCAAGGCTTAATTAAACACAAACCCAGGAAAAATACTCAGTTGTAGAAAGAATAAAAATAAGAAAATGAAAATTTAAAATGATGTCCCTAAACTTAAAAAGAATGAAAAGCAACAACTTCAGAGTACGGTCAGTAAACGTGACACTATTATTGGCACTGTAAGAAAGATATTGGTATGGAATGGTGTGCTACATGTAATGTGAATTTTATTCTGTTAGAGGATGTAACATTCCTAACAAGTGGAGAAAGAATGCAAACTGTGAGATGGAAATATAATATGGAACCTAGGAAGTGAAGATTTTTCTGAAGTGGCTGTGTTGTGTAAAAAACAGTGAAAATATTAGACATAATGTTGGTAAGGATGGGAAAGTTCTGGATATGAGGTAGAGAGAACAAGTTTACAGAATTATAGCATTGCATCCGTTTATAGCAAGGAAATTGATAATCTGTTTCATCTAATATTAGTCTGTGTGGTGGTTAACATGAAAGTCATAATTGCAAGGGACTTTGTAATTTAGGGAGAATATGTAAAAATAAAGGTAAATATGTAAAAAGTATAGGAAGTGATGAACTGTAGTACATTAATTCTATAGAACAAACAATTGGATTTGTAGAAAAGGGGCACTTGGATCTGAAATTAAAAGATTTGGGAGCAGCAGATGGTGATACAGTTGTGACAGCATTTTTTTTCAGACCATTAAGCAATATGGATAGAGGTGATGGAAGAAAGGGAGTATATTAAAAAAAAGAAAGGAAATAAAAAGAATAAATGAGAGATTATGGGATGAAACTGGAAAATGGGAAATGTATTGCAGTTATGGAAGGCTCATATAACCGTGAAATGCATCTTCAAAAAATGGTTTGGGTGGTGGGCTGAATTTAAAAAGAAGTACAGAAAGTGTTTCTTTTTTTAATGACAGGATGATGTAAGAAAGGGTGAGAAATGAGGTATGGGAAGTGTATAGAAATGTATTAGAGAATTTGGAGAATAATAAAAGAGAATATTATAATATGGAAACAAGAAATCAAGAAAAAAATAAGGCATTACTGCTAAGGCAGAAATATTATTTAGAAGGGAGAATGGAGGAGTTATCTGCATATCTGAGTAAAATAGTAAAGGAAGATTTTAATATGATGTAGAAAATGAACAATGTAAAAGGAGTGGTAAAATGATCAAGGAGAGCAAATTATGAGTATTGCAGGACAAAGTGAGGAAAAGTATATATAAGAGTAAAAATAAGAGAAATAAGAGAGAATGGACAGTAAATGTTGATTCGGTATGAGGCCCGGATGGTATAAGGTATGGAATGTATAATAAATTAACGGATTGGCAAGAGAATATTTTGCAAATGTACAGAATGAATGGTTGAAAGAAGGCTTTGTTTATGAAAAGTTATATAATGGGCTATTAAAATTTATATGGAATAAAGATGGGGAGCCACCACGGACCCTGGGAACTACCGCCACATTAGCCTGACAAGCCTGGTCTGCAAGATTATGGAACGTATCATCATGGAACTTATAAACAATGACATTGGTAATCTCCAAACTATGGACCCCACCCAGTTCAGGTTTGTAAAAGGCAGATCATGTCTCCTAAATGTGATAGACTTCTTTGAAACGGTCACCAAAACCGTAGATGAGGGTAAGGTGGCTCACACAGCCTGTCTAGATCTCGCCAAGGCTTTAAACAACATCCCCCACTCTGGAACTATAGATAAACTCATTAAACTAGGTATAAATCCCTATGTCACAAGATGGGTTGCCAACTGGCTCACTGACAGAACTCACACTGTAAAAGTAGCAGACTCCAAATCCAACTTCAGACCAGTGACAAGTGGAGTATCACAGGGTTCAGTCCTGGGTCCTCTCCTGTTTGGTATCTACTTCTCTGAAGTACAGGCTAACACAGAAGGTCTTTGGCTAATGAAGTTCGCAGATGATTGCAAACTAGGAGCAATAATCAAAACTCCTAACAATGTGGACATCCTACAAAAGGGCCTCACTGAGACAGATGCCTGGTGTCAAAAACACGGCCTCAAGCTCAGTGCCAAAAAGTGCATTGTCATCCCTTTTGGTAAAACCTCTGTACCCATGAACTACCACATAGGAGATAGTCTACATAACACCAAAAGTGTGATAAGAGACCTTGGGACACAGGTGGACAGTATTCTCTCCTTTGATAATCACATCACCACAGTAGTCAGGAAATCCTTCTATGTGGCACACCTCATCACAAAAGGTTTCTCATCCAGGAAAAAAGAGGTCATTGCTCCCGTCTACTCATCACTCATTAGACCCATTATAGAGTACAATGCCCCTATTGGTATGTACCTCACAAGACATCTACAACTGGAAAGGCTGCAGAAATGCCTCACAAAGAGGATTACCAGCCTCAAACAGATGCCCTACGCAGACCGTCTCAAAAAACTCCACCTTTACTCCATCGCATATCGCCTACTCAGAGGCGATCTCTGCCTAACATACAAAGCTATGTCCAACCCAGAGCTATCGGACATGCTCCACTTAAAGAAATACCAATCCCTCTGAGCTACACACTCTAGGGAACTAAACCTTGTCACCACAATAAACAGAACATGCTGGAGGGTTAGATTCCTGTCCCAGAGACTTCCCCTACTCTGGAACAAACTACCTATCTATATCAAACAAAGCTCCTCATTAGCGGTCTTCAAGAAAAATCTGATTTGATGGGAGATAGGAAATTCACCCTGGGGATCACTTCTGTGGCTCTGCTCGATAGGAGCACAGGAAAATAATTTTATTGGGTGGTGAAAGCCAGGGTACCATTTGGCTAGGCTTATATAGGCCCCAGGGCCAATAGCCTAGTACCTACCTATGAACCTATGAGAAGATTGAATTAAAAATTTAGAGACCAATAACACTTAATAACAGAGTATATACAGTACTTTTTAATGACAATAATACACAGGAGAAGAGACAGAATGAAGGATCAGGAATATTATGGAAGAAAGTATATATGATATAACAGGGAAGGGCTGTCAAGAATTGTTATTGTTTGTTTGAGAAATGGTGGATGATATTATAAGTAAAAGGAAGGATTTGAAAAGTAAGGTAGGCGATATTAGTAAGGCATTTGATAAAGCAGGACATTATGCTTTGTGGGATGTTATAGAAAAGTATGGAATAGGTAATAGAATTAAGAGAGAGTCTTTATGTCAGCATATCACAATAATAGAGTGATGGATGACTGAATAAAGAAATATGCATTAAGTGGGTCTATATTATATCATCGAACACTTAAAAAAGTGAACACTGATTCAGCGACCTAATTTAAGCGAAAGCTTACAATCTCGAACTGTCAGATCCAAAACACATACACACAACACAAGCACACCAAACAAACAGAAATCCACACACATACACCTAAAATCTGATACCTAACCCTACACTAAACTATGCACACACCACTAACTACCCACTTACATTAACCCAAACCCTAACCCTAAGGTCCGTCATTATTGCACACTCACCTCACTCGCTCCCTAACCCTAACTCACTTAAATCCGCCCTAACCCTCATGTCCACTCAATTGCATACACACCTAACCCGAGCCCTAACTCTAACTCACCTAAATCACCCTAACACTCACATCCACACAATTGCACACTTACCTGAATCATACCAATAACTTTCCACCATAACAATGAAAATACCGAAGCAACAGAAACGGACAACCAAATTCTTTCCCTAGGACAAAATTCGAGTTTCTGCTGCTTCGGTATTTTGCAGTTTTGCGAAAATAAGTTCAATCAATCAGTGTTCGCTGTTTTAAGCGTTCGGGGATATAATATAGACCCGCATTAAGTATGGTATAACACAAGGATATCCCATGAGTAGAATGTTATTTGCCTTGGTAATGAATGTGATAGTGAGTGAAATAGCTTAGATGTAAAAGGAAGTAGTGTTTCTGGTAGTCTTGACATACACAGATGATACATTTGTAGCTGCTAACAACAAAACACGAATAAGGGAAGTACTTGTTTCTCTGGTTATTTAAAGGAAATGGGAATGAGAATAAAAGTAGTGAGTTTGGGCGATAATGTGAAAACTGGGGTTGTGGATTTCCCAGTGAATAAACTGTCTTTGCCAGGGGTAAAATATGAAAAAATGCTAACATGGAAAATAAAAATTGATATTACAGAGAAAGACAAAATGCTGAAGTAAAATAATGTGATAAACAGTATTATTGTGTAAATCCATGGAAAAATGTACCAGAAGAAGTGATTGATGCCATTAAAAAAGGAAAAATTGGTGAACCAAGATAATACAGTGTCAGGATACCCTATGAGGACTTGTAATAAATAAGGTGCCAGTAAAGCTATATACATTATATATGTCAAAAAGCAATTCTTTTAAAAAGATAGTTGATTTATTTTATGGGGAAGAAGAGGCTGCAAAGGAAGTTTTTTTTTTTTTTGAAATGTAAAAATGTGTTTGGTGATACTCTGGAAAACATTGTGCGAAGAAAAAAACTGAGACTATCGATGACAAAAATAATATAGATATTACTATGATTATTTATGAACATTATAAGAACAAAGAAAAACGTGAGAAGGGTAGATATGAATTTATTTTATATAATATGGGGTTATTTGGAATGAAAGACAGAAAGAAATTTTGTTTAATGGAAATGGATTTTTGCGGAGATATTGCCTAAAATTAGATTACGGTTGTAGAAGAAGTAGGGGTCAGTTACAGAACTATAACAATGAGGATGTTATAAGAAAAACATTATACATAGTAAAAGAAATAGAAATGTTTATATATGGGCCTGTGAACATGTACATTTTGTTAAATATGAAAATATGAAAATAATGTGTTTTTATGTCATGTAGAATAAAGGACGCATACTCTTTCTGGTAGGTGCCAAAGAACCATTTACATCCATCATGTGAAGGGTCATGTTGATGCCTAAACATTGGATTTACAGTGTTTGACAATCATGTGTTCAAAGCATCTACATGAAACAGGTTTGTTGCACATCTCTTCTTTCCTTTCTGTTATAGCTAAAAAGCTGTGTAATCATTAGTTGCTGTTTTCTTTTTAAATGCTTTGGTATCATATTAGGAGAGTAAGATTCTGTAAGAAAATGATCAACAACACCTTGATATTTCCTTGTATGTTCAAGATCTGAATTACTACCCACTCTTAAACTGAGCCGGATCATGGTCAAATGGCACCATAGGCAGATTACTGGGCCATGGCCCCTCCCCTAACCATAGTGATATCCCATTACTTTGCTGCTCTCCAGATACCATAAAACATTGTTTTTTTTACTTTTACAGTGTTTACAGATTTCAATTTAACTGAAAACTTTTATTTCAAATTTTACAGCAAAAATACTGAGCCATTTGCTGAACAAAACAAAACCTGTAACACTGAAAACAGACATAGCATGGGGAACAGTAAATTTCTCTTCCTCTGATATTCAGTTATTAAACATGCATCTGGCAAGCCATTAAACTATATAACACATTTTGTGATTCATAGTCAAAACATATAATGAAGCAGTAATTAACTGCTATGTGAATGGTTTAGGGATTCAACAGGCAATTTGCTAACAGTCTGGTGACGGCCTAATAGTGGTGGTCCAGGAATCCTGTATGGTGAAGCATGAAAGTCAAGACTGAGAGACTCAAACCTTGTATGATAACAGCTTCATAACATCTCATAACCTGTCCCATCTGTACTAAGTGCCAGGCAACCTCTGTTGTAACCCAACTCAGTGCATTTCAAACAAAGTCATTAATGGTCAACACAAGTGAGACTTGACTTTTTCTTCTTCTTTTGGCTTTTCCTGGTTAGGAGTCGCCACAGTGGATCACCTTGTCTGCTCATGATTGGCAGTGGAGTTTTATGGTGTTGAGTTGCCAGCCCAGTGCCCAACCTTCCACAAAAGGCACACACACACACACACACACACACACACACACACACACACACACACACACACACACACACACACACACACACACACACACACACACACACACACACACACACACACACACACACACACACACAGTCATGCCTAGGGCCAATTTAGAGTGTCCAATCCACCTACAGCATGTCTTTGGGATGTGGGAGGAAACCAGAGCACCCAGAGGAAACCCACGTGACCACAGGGAGGACATACAGACTCTGCACAGAAGGCACCCCAGCTGAGGATTGAACTGAAAAACCTCTTGCTGTGAGGTGGCAACACTAACTGCTGCACCACCGCGGCCGCCCACAAGTGAGACTTGACTAATGAAGCTAAATCAAAAGACACAGCTATGTGTAATCTATGTTAACATTGTTGTATTAAGTACAAGAGTTATGTGGTGCATGGAGTGATGTAATTATGCCCCAAAACTGAAAAAAAAGCTAAACCCTGCTATGCACATCTATAGTGTGATACTCAACTGTAACAGCACTTTCAAAGTATTTGTTCCACACACCCTAAGCACTATTATGGTCCAGTTTCAGGAAAAAGATGTCCCTTCACTCTCAACAGTCCTTGAATATTTTTCTTTATATACTGGTGAAAGTATACAGATGTCAATCTGTAAGTAACATTTAAACTAGGGCTGTATTTAAAAATTGTCCATTACTTTTCTGGTCAGTTATGTTTACTTGTCAATGTGACAGGACTCACTAAGTGCTTCACTGGCTTTCAAAGCCAGTAAATTCTTTCAGATTTTTTTTCTGTAACTAGTAGAACATGGAGTAGATAAAAGTCCATGTGCTACAAAAAGTTATCATCAGGTCTCACCAGTCATAATCCATTATTATGTGTTCTCAACATGGATGTTCAGATTCACCTCCTGAGTTTCGTTCTTGAGGTGAATTTCTTGGCATCCATCTAAACAAATAATAAAATGGTTATGATCAGAGACTCAATCCTAACCCTCTGTGTTACATGTGGATGAAAACTTTCTGGTTATTTATAATTACTCCAAGGGCATTTCTCCAACGTTACAAGTACATGACCATATGGTCCATTACATCAGATTATTCTGAGATCACAATTCATGCAGCAAATGCTTTCACACTTGCAGGGTGCTACTTTTTTATGCAACAGTGTGTAATCATGGAGTTAGTATACTTAAAAAAGAGGTTGGGAGAATGAACTTCCTACTTGGACTGTGCAGTACTTGCCTCCCACATAAAAATATGATAGATATCTGTTCAATATGTTGGTTCAGTAGCATTATTTTAAGCCTTTTGGATTAATGAGTTTGTATTCTGTGGACTGGGATTTGACTTCATACATTGTGCCTGAACACAACTCATAAGTAATGAACACTATTTCTGAGATATTGCTTTAAATCTCTTTTCAAAAACAGTAAGTAGAAATTAAATATGCTCAATGTGTTGTCCTTGTGTACATTTAAGTTGTAATAGTTCATCGAATTATTTCAAGAATGAAAATCACTTGGCACCACAGGACCCGGAAGCACGTAAACAAAGGCTTTCAAAATAAGCAGATGAAGAAATCAAACAGCTGCTAGGTCTCCAAAAAGATCCTTTAATGTAACCAGGCAAAGTAAAAATCCACAATATCATCCAAGCGCTTTCACTCGACCACATGCAAGCTTTCTCAAGGCAAACAACATTGCTGGAAGTTCATTCACATTAAATACTTCCAGAATCATCACATAACTTCCTGTGAACCTTTCCCAACAGGAAAATCACCATATAAGGAAATTCTAAAATACATTCTTATTATCATTAAAAATAATTCATTTTCTAAAAATAATTCATTTTCTAAAATGTCTTGGCGGCACTGAATAGCATAATGAACTTGAAATTGAATACAAACTATTAAAATATGTCATAAAACAATTCTGTAAAATATTTTTATAGTTTTATAATACAAATAAGTGCAGTAACCCCTTTCAACCATCGGGGGTGAAATCAAAACTCCAATTTAAAACCTAGAGTTACTAACTGGCATTGTAAAACATTTCTTATCTGAGTTGCCAATGTATAACATTCCATATATCATATTATAAAATCTTATGGATTCAAAAGTGAATAAAACAATAGATGTCATGTGCTGCTAAACTGTGTTATAGACGAGCTTGTCTCAATTTCAAAACACTAGTGATGTTGAGGGTGTCATTCAGACCTGGGTATCTAGTAGCGTCTAACCGGAGCTGCCAAAATAGCTCACGGTATTCTAATTTTGACTCCCAACTACCCCCTCTTATATCCGGTTGTACCTGTTCCAACACCATAAACTTTATTGTCAACAACAAGAACAAAAAGTGAGTCCCAGCTCTACTTTGGGGATTAGAAGCTATTAAGTTTTTTTTGGGTGACTGTCCCAGAACCCATTATGTATTGGAATTGGTAGAATTCTGTTTGAATAATAATATTTTTGAATTCAATGGTAAATTATACAAACAATTAACCGGAACAGCAATGGGAGCAGCTTTTGCTCCGGCCTATGCGAATTTATTTATGGGAATGTTTGAAAATGAATTTCTGTATAAATTACATTTTTTTAATACACATGTTGTAAAATACTACAGATTTATTGATGACCTTATTTTTATTTGTAAAGATGGTTATGAAATTTCTGGACAGTTTATTCATGAATTAAATGTTAATCAGTATGGTATAAAATTTGGTGATGTACAGATAGGTTCTAAAGTTAATTATTTGGACATTTCTCTAAAAGGCATTAAAGATCATTTTATACATACTAGTATTTATAGAAAATTTGATGAAATTAGTTGGAAAATGTGTGGAAGTAGTTGTCATCCAATGCATACTTTAAGAGCTATCCCTTATGGAGAATTCATTAGAATAAAAAGATTAAATTCTGATGTTAATTTAGCTTATGATGAGTCCCTGAGAGTAGCTAAATTGTTTATTAATAGGGGATATGATGCCACTGAAGTTAAAAATAGTCTCATAAAAGTGTTTAAAAAGAGTTTTAATATAAAAATATGTGATAGAGAATATAGCAGAAGTAAATATAATAATTATATAGTAAATGAAGAAAAAATATTTTTTGTTACAAAACATACACATTTTTCTGGTATTATGAATGAATTAATTAAACAATATTGGAATTTTTTTTAAAAGGAAATTGATTCTTTAAAAAATACTAAGCTGATTATATCATATAAAAAAGCTAAAAGTATTAGGAACTTTTTAGTTCATAGTATTTTTAAACAACCTAAAACTCTCATATTCAATAATATTAAAGATGTAGGAACCTTCCCTTGCGGTAGTTGTTCAGTGTATAAATACATAGTAACTGAAGTGGTCAAAATTAATGGAAAAAATTTCACTGTTAGGGCTAAATACTCCTGTAGAAGTAAGGGATTAATTTATGTTATTTTTTGTACATGTAATAAATACTATATTGGTGAAATGAAAAGAATGCTGGCAGACAGAATCAAAGAACATGTCAGAGATGTGAAGAATAAAAAACCAACTAGTCCTATTGCAGAACATTTTAACTTATGTCATGGTGGTGATAGTAGTTGTATGAAAGTAACGGTTTTAGAACATGTACCATTCATTTTAATAATGTTGACCATCAGAAAAATATATTAAGACAGAAGGAATCTGTTCTAATTATGAAATATGGCACTCTGTTTCCATGGTTTAAATAGGGAATGTAATTGGCAAAGACTTATTTAAGGCTATTTCTTTAAATATTTATTTTGTCATGTTCCATTGAATAATTGTTTAATTGAATTTAAAAAAATTAATTGAATTTAATTAAATGTTTTATAATTGTATATAAAGTGGTCTTTTAGTGACTATAGGATTTTACTCTGAAAAGGCTGTTGGCCGAGGCGCTAAGAGATTGAGAACTGTTTTTGCAAGTATACTGAACTGTATTGAATAAATTTTCCAGACTTTGAAAGTAGAGCTGGGACTCACTTTTTGTTCTTGTTGTTGACAAAATAGTTTGGCGGTCTTTCTGTTGTTTTATAATATGACAAGTGAGTCCATGTGCTCCTTTCCGCATATTTAGAGAGTCTGGTATGGAAATATTCCAACGCAATGGTGATAATACTGGTCGTGCCAATGTTTTATTAACTAGTGAAGCTGACAATAATTTGCCTGGTACGACTAAAATGATCCCTGAAGGTTCAGGAGGCTCTGGTCTGGGTGTTATGAAGAAATGGGAGAATTCCCGAATGAGAACTACCATTAATCCTTTTGCCACGGTAGGCAAGAAAGTTACTATACCTGACAATCCTGATGCACAAGATTTGTGTATCAAACTGGAAAAGCTGATTTTCAAAGAAACGGCAGTTTTTTATAATATTGGTAGTCTTGAAAGATATGCGGAACTAGACATTACACCTCGTGGTCTGAGATCAGTTAAGAACCCTTCCACATCATTTGATCTCAATGATGAGTTAGATCAAAAGTTTCATGAACGATGGATAGCGGCTGCACATCGGTGCAGTACCGAATGGGTTTCAATTTTAAATGAGAGAGATAATATCAAAAAAGAAAAACTTGTAAGTGAAATGAAACATGTATGTGACCAACTAGTTAGCATAACTTCTAGTTCCACTTTGGAAAATTTCCTGGTGGGTATAAATATAAAACTAGCCAATTATGAGAAAGATCTAATTGATCGGAAGAAATACAAGTTAACTAGAGACATTAGGGATTATGAACACAAGAGGGCGTTTGTGTTCACAAGTAACCAGAGAACCAGAAAAAAGGCTGTATCGTTTCAAAGAGGAAATCCGGTTTCTGAACCATATAAAAATAAAGGCTTCCTGTCTGGTGAAAGCGGCGCGTCATCGTGGGAAGAGGATGACAGAGAGAACTTTCCAGAATTGCCAGGAGCCGCAAATTCGGAAAGCTTCCAGAAAACATTTTTGAACTTCAATGGACACCATACGAATTCCAGGAAAAGGGGCTGGAATAACTCAGAACGCCATAGAGACTCGGGCGTTGGACATTTTAAAAGAGGTAGATGGTCTTGAGTTTAATAATGAGACTGTAGTTAGCAATTATGTGGTTAATTTGTCTAACTATGTTTAAGATAATGTTGAATTAGGCATTTTGGAAAAGGGGTTAAAATTTGTTCCCACTTGTTTTCCTAAGAAATATGAATTAAAAACAGAATTGTATCAGTTGGTTTGTAAAATGAACCTTAGAGAATATTTTTTTAGACTTAATTCTCATCCTATTAATAATATTAACAATTCCACTGTAGAAATGTTTAATAGTGATGCAGACAGTGATGAGAGTTTTTATTCTTGTATATCGGACAATGAAGATATAAGTAATGCATTTAGTATATTGGATACGAGTATGCTAAAATCTAATAGTTCTTTTTTACCCCCTTATAAGAATGTGACAATACAAAAATTTGAATGTGTGATAAATCTGATGCTAGATAAAGAATTAGACTGTTTCATGGAACAAATACATCACTATAATCTAACTAAAATAGAATGGAATAAATTACAAGCACTTAGTAAAAATGACAACATCGTTTTCAAGCCCTCGGATAAAGGGGGAAAATTAGTTATTTTGAATGCTTGTGATTATTATGACATGTGCATGAGACATCTTGATAATAAAAATATATATCTTGAGACTAATGTAGCCCATATGAAGAAAGCAGAAATAGATTTTCACAACCTACTACAGAAAGGTATTAGATTACATTATTTAACAAAGTTTGATGTTGACCAAAAGATAATTATTAAAAATAATCAAATGGCAACATTTTTCTGTTTGCCGAAGGTACATAAGAACTTGGACAGCCCACCAGGACGTCCTATAGTGTCAGCTTATGGTTTTTTTACATACAATGTTTGTACCTTATTACATGAAATACTAATTGAAAAAGTTTTATTATTGCCCTCTTATATTAAAGACTCCTACGACTTCCTTCAAAAAATCAAAAATATATGTTGGAAGGAAGGAATGTATTTTATTACTGTCGATGTAGAGAGTCTATATACAAATATCTCCCATTTTTGGGGATTAGAAGCTATTAAGTTTTTTTTGGGTGACTGTCCCAGAACCCGTTATGTATTGGAATTGGTAGAATTCTGTTTGAATAATAATATTTTTGAATTCAATGGTAAATTATACAAACAATTAACCGGAACAGCAATGGGAGCAGCTTTTGCTCCGGCCTATGCGAATTTATTTATGGGAATGTTTGAAAATGAATTTCTGTATAAATTACATTTTTTTAATACACATGTTGTAAAATACTACAGATTTATTGATGACCTTATTTTTATTTGTAAAGATGGTTATGAAATTTCTGGACAGTTTATTCATGAATTAAATGTTAATCAGTATGGTATAAAATTTGGTGATGTACAGATAGGTTCTAAAGTTAATTATTTGGACATTTCTCTAAAAGGCGTTAAAGATCATTTCATACATACTAGTATTTATAGAAAATTTGATGAAATTAGTTGGAAAATGTGTGGAAGTAGTTGTCATCCAATGCATACTTTAAGAGCTATCCCTTATGGAGAATTCATTAGAATAAAAAGATTAAATTCTGATGTTAATTTAGCTTATGATGAGTCCCTGAGAGTAGCTAAATTGTTTATTAATAGGGGATATGATGCCACTGAAGTTAAAAATAGTCTCATAAAAGTGTTTAAAAAGAGTTTTAATATAAAAATATGTGATAGAGAATGTAGCAGAAGTAGATATAATAATTATATAGTAAATGAAGAAAAAATATTTTTTGTTACAAAACATACAAATTTTTCTGGTATTATGAATGAATTAATTAAACAATATTGGAATTTTTAAAAAAAAATTATTGATCTTTAAAAAAATACTAAGCTGATTATATCATAGTATAAAAAAGCTAAAAAGTATTAGGAACTTTTAGTTCATAGTATTTTTAAACAACCTAAAACTCTCATATTCAATAATATTAAAGATGTAGGAACCTTCCCTTGCGGTAGTTGTTCAGTGTGTAAATACATAGTAACTGAAGTGGTCAAAATTAATGGAAAAAATTTCGCTGTTAGGGCTAAATACTCCTGTAGAAGTAAGGGATTAATTTATGTTATTTTTTGTACATGTAATAAATACTATATTGGTGAAATGAAAAGAATGCTGGCAGACAGAATCAAAGAACATGTCAGAGATGTGAAGAATAAAAAACCAACTAGTCCTATTGCAGAACATTTTAACTTATGTCATGGTGGTGATAGTAGTTGTATGAAAGTAACAGTTTTAGAACATGTACCATTCATTTTAATAATGTTGACCATCAGAAAAATATATTAAGACAGAAGGAATCTGTTCTAATTATGAAATATGGCACTCTGTTTCCCCATGGTTTAAATAGGGAATGTAATTGGCAAAGACTTATTTAAGGCTATTTCTTTAAATATTTATTTTGTCATGTTCCATTGAATAACTGTTTAATTGAATTTAAAAAAATTAATTGAATTTAATTAAATGTTTTATAATTGTATATAAAGTGGTCTTTTAGTGACTATAGGATTTTACTCTGAAAAGGCTGTTGGCCGAGGCGCTAAGAGATTGAGAACTGTTTTTGCAAGTATACTGAACTGTATTGAATAAATTTTCCAGACTTTGAAAGTAGAGCTGGGACTCACTTTTTGTTCTTGTTGTTGACAAAATAGTTTGGCGTTCTTTCTGTTGTTTTATAATATGACAAGTGAGTCCATGTGCTCCTTTCCGCGCATATTTAGAGAGTCTGGTATGGAAATATTCCAACGCAATGGTGATAATACTGGTCGTGCCAATGTTTTATTAACTAGTGAAGCTGACAATAATTTGCCTGGTACGACTAAAATGATCCCTGAAGGTTCAGGAGGCTCTGGTCTGGGTGTTATGAAGAAATGGGAGAATTCCCGAATGAGAACTACCATTAATCCTTTTGCCACAGTAGGCAAGAAAGTTACTATACCTGACAATCCTGATGCACAAGATTTGTGTATCAAACTGGAAAAGCTGATTTTCAAAGAAATGGCAGTTTTTTATAATATTGGTAGTCTTGAAAGATATGCGGAACTAGACATTACACCTCGTGGTCTGAGATCAGTTAAGAACCCTTCCACACCATTTGATCTCAATGATGAGTTAGATCAAAAGTTTCATGAACGATGGATAGCGGCTGCACATCGGTGCAGTACCAAATGGGTTTCAATTTTAACTGAGAGAGATAATATCAAAAAAGAAAAACTTGTAAGTGAAATGAAACATGTATGTGACCAACTAGTTAGCATAACTTCTAGTTCCACTTTGAAAAATTTCCTGGTGGGTATAAATATAAAACTAGCCAATTATGAGAAAGATCTAATTGATCGGAAGAAATACAAGTTAACTAGAGACATTAGGGATTATGAACACAAGAGGGCGTTTGTGTTCACATGTAACCAGAGAACCAGAAAAAAGGCTGTATCGTTTCAAAGAGGAAATCCAGTTTCTGAACCATATAAAAATAAAGGCTTCCTGTCTGGTGAAAGCGGCGCGTCATCGTGGGAAGAGGATGACAGAGAGAACTTTCCAGAATTGCCAGGAGCCGCAAATTCGGAAGGCTTCCAGAAAACATTTTCGAACTTCAATGGACACCATACGAATTCCAGGAAAAGGGGCTGGAATAACTCAGAACGCCATAGAGACTCGGGCGATGGACATTTTAAAAGAGGTAGATGGTCTTGAGTTTAATAATGAGACTGTAGTTAGCAATTATGTGGTTAATTTGTCTAACTATGTTTAAGATAATGTTGAATTAGGCATTTTGGAAAAGGGGTTAAAATTTGTTCCCACTTGTTTTCCTAAGAAATATGAATTAAAAACAGAATTGTATCAGTTGGTTCGTAAAATGAACCTTAGAGAATATTTTTTTAGACTTAATTCTCATCCTATTAATAATATTAACAATTCCACTGTAGAAATGTTTAATAGTGATGCAGACAGTGATGAGAGTTTTTATTCTTGTATATCGGACAATGAAGATATAAGTAATGCATCTAGTATATTGGAACGAGTATGCTAAAATCTAATAGTTCTTTTTTACCCCTTTATAAGAATGTGACAATACAAAAATTTGAATGTGTGATAAATCTGATGCTAGATAAAGAATTAGACTGTTTCATGGAACAAATACATCACTATAATCTAACTAAAATAGAATGGAATAAATTACAAGCACTTAGTAAAAATGACAACATCGTTTTCAAGCCCTCGGATAAAGGGGGAAAATTAGTTATTTTGAATGCTTGTGATTATTATGACATGTGCATGAGACATCTTGATAATAAAAATGTATATCTTGAGACTAATGTAGCCCATATGAAGAAAGCAGAAATAGATTTTCACAACCTACTACAGAAAGGTATTAGATTACATTATTTAACAAAGTTTGATGTTGACCAAAAGATAATTATTAAAAATAATCAAATGGCAAAATTTTTCTGTTTGCCGAAGGTACATAAGAACTTGGACAGCCCACCAGGTCGTCCTATTGTGTCAGCTTATGGTTTTTTTACATACAATGTTTGTACCTTATTACATGAAATACTAATTGAAAAAGTTTTATTATTGCCCTCTTATATTAAAGACTCCTACGACTTCCTTCAAAAAATCAAAAATGTATGTTGGAAGGAAGGAATGTATTTTATTACTGTCGATGTAGAGAGTCTATATACAAATATCTCCCATTTTTGGGGATTAGAAGCTATTAAGTTTTTTTTGGGTGACTGTCCCAGAACCCGTTATGTATTGGAATTGGTAGAATTCTGTTTGAATAATAATATTTTTGAATTCAATGGTAAATTATACAAACAATTAACCGGAACAGCAATGGGAGCAGCTTTTGCTCCGGCCTATGCGAATTTATTTATGGGAATGTTTGAAAATGAATTTCTGTATAAATTACATTTTTTTAATACACATGTTGTAAAATACTACAGATTTATTGATGACCTTATTTTTATTTGTAAAGATGGTTATGAAATTTCTGGACAGTTTATTCATGAATTAAATGTTAATCAGTATGGTATAAAATTTGGTGATGTACAGATAGGTTCTAAAGTTAATTATTTGGACATTTCTCTAAAAGGCGTTAAAGATCATTTCATACATACTAGTATTTATAGAAAATTTGATGAAATTAGTTGGAAAATGTGCGGAAGTAGTTGTCATCCAATGCATACTTTAAGAGCTATCCCTTATGGAGAATTCATTAGAATAAAAAGATTAAATTCTGATGTTAATTTAGCTTATGATGAGTCCCTGAGAGTAGCTAAATTGTTTATTAATAGGGGATATGATGCCACTGAAGTTAAAAATAGTCTCATAAAAGTGTTTAAAAAGAGTTTTAATATAAAAATATGTGATAGAGAATGTAGCAGAAGTAGATATAATAATTATATAGTAAATGAAGAAAAAATATTTTTTTGTTACAAAACACAAATTTTTCTGGTATTATGAATGAATTAATTAAACAATATTGGAATTTTTTTAAAAAGGAAATTGATTCTTTAAAAAATACTAAGCTGATTATATCATATAAAAAAGCTAAAAGTATTAGGAACTTTTTAGTTCATAGTATTTCTAAACAACCTAAAACTCTCATATTCAATAATATTAAAGATGTAGGAACCTTCCCTTGCGGTAGTTGTTCAGTGTGTAAATACACATTAACTGAAGTGGTCAAAATTAATGGAAAAAATTTCACTGTTAGGGCTAAATACTCCTGTAGAAGTAAGGGATTAATTTATGTTATTTTTTGTACATGTAATAAATACTATATTGGTGAAACAAAAAGAATGCTGGCAGACAGAATCAAAGAACATGTCAGAGATGTGAAGAATAAAAAACCAACTAGTCCTATTGCAGAACATTTTAACTTATGTCATGGTGGTGATAGTAGCTGTATGAAAGTAACGGTTTTAGAACATGTACCACTTCATTTTAATAATATTGACCATCAGAAAAATATATTAAGACAGAAGGAATCTGTTCTAATTATGAAATATGGCACTCTGTTTCCCCATGGTTTAAATAGGGAATGTAATTGGCAAAGCCTTATTTAAAGCTATTTCTTTAAATATTTATTTTGTCATGTTCCATTGAATAATTGTTTAATTGAATTTAAAAAAAATAATTGAATTTAATTAAATGTTTTATAATTGTATATAAAGTGGTCTTTTAGTGACTATAGGATTTTACTCTGAAAAGGCTGTTGGCCGAGGCGCTAAGAGATTGAGAACTGTTTTTGCAAGTATACTGAACTGTATTGAATACATTTTCCAGACTTTGAAAGTAGAGCTGGGACTCACTTTTTGTTCTTGTTGTTGACAAAATAGTTTGGCGGTCTTTCTGTTGTTTTATAATACCATAAACTTTATGTCCATGTACTTACACGTCAAGGAGTGTTTATAAAAGGCATTGCTTTCCTTCCTTACATTGATGTCATTGAAGTGTTCGTAAACCCTTCCCCTAAACACCCTTTCGGTGTGGTCTATCTTGGTTCCTGTGTTACGTGCCATGCTTTTTACATTGGGAAAACCGAAAGGGTGTTTAGGAGAAGGGTTTATGAACACTTCAATGACATCAATGTAAGGAAGGAAAGTAATGACTTTTATAAACACTCCTTGACGTGTAAGGACATGGACATAAAGTTTATGATGTTGGAACAGGTACAACCGGATATAAGAGGGGGTAGTTGGGAGTCAAAATTAGAATACCGTGAGCTATTTTGGCAGCTCCGGTTAGACGCTACTAGATACCCAGGTCTGAATGACACCCTCAACATCACTAGTGTTTTGAAATTGAGACAAGCTCGTCTATAACACAGTTTAGCAGAACATGACATCTATTGTTTTATTCACTTTTGAATCCATAAGATTTTATAATATGATATATGGAATGTTATACATTGGCAACTCAGATAAGAAATGTTTTACAATGCCAGTTAGTAACTCTAGGTTTTAAATTGGAGTTTTGATTTCACCCCCCAATGGTTGAAAGGGGTTACTGCACTTATTTGTATTATAAAACTATAAAAATATTTTACAGAATTGTTTTATGACATATTTTAATAGTTTGTATTCAATTTCAAGTTCATTATGCTATTCAGTCACCAAGACATTTTTAGAAAATGAATTATTTTTAGAAAATGAATTATTTTTAATGATAATAAGAATGTATTTTAGAATTTCCTTATATGGTGATTTTCCTGTTGGGAAAGGTTCACAGGAAGTCATGTGATGATTCTGGAAGTATTTAATGTGAATGAACTTCCAGCAATGTTGTTTGCCTTGAGAAAGCTTGCATGTGGTCGAGTGAAAGCGCTTGGATGATACTGTGGATTTTTACTTTGCCTGGTTACATTAAAGGATCTTTTTGGAGACCTAGCAGCTGTTTGATTTCTTCATCTGCTTATATTGAAAGCCTTTGTTTACGTGCTTCCGGGTCCTGTGGTGCCAAGTGATTTTCATTCATTGAATTATTTGTATAACTATGGATCACAATCTGTCTTTTAAATATAACAGACCACTTATCACTACTTTAATCACAAGCACTTAAAATTGCAAAAGATAAACACTTAATAAACTGACCAAAGGATTGCTTGGATTCTTATGCTTTTTTGAGTATAACATGCTCTTGCATTATGGCCACAGTGATTTTTATAGGTTTGCTTAAGTATTTATGCTGGTGTTTATACCCTACTGTCTTAATGTAATAGCTCACATTAATTATTCAAGATCATATTGTTATTGTATAAGTGAAAAGCAAGTTTGCATGTATGTGTGCATGTCTGTTTGTGTATGTGAATATGTGTGTGTGTTTGTGTGTTTGTGCATGTCTGTGCATGTGTGTGTGTGTCTGTGCTTGCATGTACATGTGTTTGTGCATGTGTGTGTGTGTGTGTGTGTGTGTGTGTGTGTGTGTGTGTGTGTGTGTGTGTGTGTGTGTGTGTGCATGTGTGTGTGTGTGTGTGTGTGCATGTGTGTGTGTGTGTGTGTGTGTGTGTGTGTGTGTGTGTGTGTGTGTGTGTGTGTGTGTGTGTGTGTGTGTGCGTGTGTGTATGTGAGTGGTAGGTTATCTGAATGTGTACGTGTGTTTGATTCTATGATGATGCCTTTACCAACATGATGCATGGGCCACTAGGAAGAACACTTCTGCCATTTTGTCTGAAAGCTCTAGATATGGATAGTGTACAATTCAGAAACATGTTAATGAGCTGGTAATTATGTCATTCTCTTTGTGGCCAATGCTGTCTATGAATCACATTTTCTCACCATCATGGTAATTGATCTACCTTCCTTACATATGCTTGTATCCTATTCAAAGCTGTTTAGTAGTCTGACCTATATAACATGAGTTACAACAGTATGTCAGGGAATTTATTACCCCTACAGAAGTGTATTACTGTAATAAAGCTATAGCCATTGATGCTGCTTCTAGTGTTGTGTTTACACTCGCCATACTCTATCTTGCTATTCAGATGAGGAGACAGATTCTAGCAATGTTGTCACCATGGTATACCATCAGGTATCATTATACCAACAAGGTATTTAAGGCACGTTGTAGACTGTAATAGCTATATTTTAGCACTTCAGTATTGGCATTTATTTGTGACAATTGCAGTTATCATATATTACACTAGGCTGTATCTTGTCTTTTTGAATCTTTGAGTCCCCTGAATCCCAAGCAAGGTCTTGTCATAAGACAGTTAGATGGATAGATGGATAGATAGATATGAACTATATTGCTTTCTTGAGTTGTGGTACCTTCTGCATCTTTGTGGACAGGAATGACTCACTGGGATTTGCTAATGGATTACTTTTTTGCATTAAAACATTTTAAATCGTGTTTTTTCACTTTCCTCAAATAAGACATGAAAAAGATTTTCCTCACAGTCTGACAATAATTTTCAGTTAGAATAGCAGGGACTGGAGAGTGAATGTTTTTCTTCAGTAAATTCTCCTCAAGATGAAGATTCTGTTCTGAGGAAAGTGTTTCTTCAGATTTCCCTCCAGAAGAATTATCTTTCTTTGAAACTGTAGCTAAGATGAAATATTTATACAAATGGTAACAGAATGAATTTCTATCATTCAGCAAAATTATTATGATTTGCTAAAACTGGATTTTGTACAGCCTGCAGCCATTATTTCTGTTTTAGCAGCTTTAGGAGATACCTGACAGTCAGCCATCTGTCCCCAAAAAAGTCCAGTAGGTTATTTAAAGTACTTCGGGAATAAAAATAGTTGTTTTCTAATTCAAAATGTGATCCTGTAAGTTATTCCTTTATCCGACCCTTCTACTGCTAAACGTACTATAAAATGCTAGCACTATTCCAAGGAAGGGAAAGCTTTTTTATAGGTTTGGAAAGAATGTTTAATATTCTGCTACTTTAAACTTCAGAATCCTGAACTGGCAGGCTCACATGTTAATTTTTACCATCTTCTTTAGAGAACACAAGAAAGTTAACTGTAAACCTTCCTTCTTCAGAGGTTAAATTCCTTAATTTTGTTTACTTCTTAGGCAATTAAACACTCTTTAAAGCGCCCATATGATTCTTCCCTTGACAATGATTTTTTTGTCCTTCTGTTGCTGAGTTCCTAAAAGGATCAAAATGTCATCCAGATTTTTAAATTCTTTTCCAAGTTCTGTAAAAAACATTCCCTCCTATTCAGGTCCCATTTTCAAGAAGCAGAGTAAGAAGTTGCAGCAAAGTTATAACAGGCAGAATTTAAAAAATGTCAGGAAGGCCCGAAGATGAAAGAAGAGCCTCCAAAAATCAAGGACCATACAAAAAGTCAGAATATCTATTTTTCCTTTCAGTCTTTTCCTCTCTCCCACCTTTTCTAGCTTACACATTTCTTCCATCAGTCTATGCCTTCATCTTCTGCATTGGCATCAAATTAATGGGTTCTGAGTCTCACCCAACTGAGATACGGATGGAAATATGAACTCCTTCCCCCATTTCAAGGGGTTTTCCTCATGCTGTAAACCAGATACCCTGTTTCCTTAAGCTCTGGAGAAAATGTCATCTCTGGGGGGTTCATAGAAGCCTTGCCATCACATCACATAGGCCGATGTTTTTATTCAGGGATTTTTCTGGTGCCAAAAAATGCGTGAATTTGGAGACCAGTCCTAGACCTCTCATTTTTCAATCTTTTTGTCCCATTCTAAAAGGTCACAAAGTTATCCCTCCAAACCTGGTAACCTCACCTATCCTTCCTTAGCTTTTGGTAGTGTAAAACTTAAAATGCGCGTATTGTCACGTTCCAATTTGCAAGGAATTCAGACAGTTTTTTGACTGCAGATTTCATTATCATTTCTTTTTTTCTTATACCTTTACCTATCTATTGTACCAGAGATATTTACAAATTATCTTGCTCCAAGAACAGTTTACTGCAGACATCAAGGCATCCACATTCCTCCATATTTAGATCATTGTCTCAAATTTGCAGACTCATTTTCCAATTTTTGGATTCCCTAACATAAGATAAAAACTTTTCCTCAGTCTGGGGGTTTCAAGTGACTTACAGAAATCATTGTTCAACCCTTCCCACAGAATGTTTTTTTTTTTCTGAAATGTCTTCTAGATTCTTCCTAAGGAGGGGGTTTTCCTTTACTTCATAAACTGGAATAGCACATAGAAATCTCCTTGAGCATTTTAACCAATGTCTGGCATCTACAAGGGTATTTATCAGAATTCAGGGTTTCTTGGCCTCTATAATTTATCAAGATTCCCTTGCCCAAACTTCACAAGAAAAACTCTGTTTTTTCTTGTCATGTCATTAATACCCTTTCCCTATGATTTTAAGAAGGGAGATCTTAAGGTGGGTGAAGCAGTGTTCTCTCAGTCCAAGTGTTCTGTTTTCCCTTCTGCATTCTCTTCAGTCTGTAACAACAGATGTGTCAGACTTTCCTTGGGGGAGGGCGGTATCAAAAGGGGTGAAAGTGCAAGGTTTGTGAAACAACCAGGATAGGCATATACACATAAATGCCAAAGAGATGTTGACAGTCATCAATGTGTTAAATGCCTTAAATCATCTCTGGTCTTCAGAAACTCTGCAAGTTATCACAGAAAACACCCCAGTGATGTGGTAAACAAACAAGGGAGATGTTACCTGCTTTGCAGACTCAATGTGATTGCCTACTAAGTATTACCTCAGCTCAGTTTGACTCTTCATGCTTCGTACATTCTATCAGAGCTAAACATTGTAACAGACAAGTTGACCTGGACTAGGACAGACCCTCACAAATGGAATATGCACTAGGGGTCTTCCAGGTCTTCCAGAAATTAATTCAGATGTGGAGAACAACTCAAGTAGATCTGTTTGTTTCCTTTCAAAACAGACAATTAAAGAAATTCTTCTTTAGATTTATTTTTAAACAGACCTCCAAGGCAGATGCTTTCTCATTGCTGTGGACTGTAATGTTCTTGTATGCTTTTCGACCCTTTCCTCTGATACCCAGGGTTCTTCTAAACAAACAGAAGCCCTCTTTAAAGATAGTGTTGCTGATTTCCTTCTGGCCAAGACAAGAGTGTTTGCCCTTTCTGTTGAAAAAAGGCCAAGATCAATTACTACAATCTTAAAGACAGGGGGTGTTTGATACACCCAACATGAAAACACTTCAATTGACTGTCTGGAAGATAGAGTTTTGATACCCTTCAGGCATTTTTTTTTGAGTACGTGTATCAAATAGTAAAGGAAGCTAAAAATTGCTGCTAGAAAATGATAACTGTACAAGTGCCAATGGTTTTCTAGTTAGTGTTACTCTAAGAACCATGACCATTTTAATGCCCAGTTGCCTTTGGCTCTAGATTATTTGTCTAGTATGTTATCCCCTGGCCTTTCTTACTCTTTAAAGATTCTTTTTTTTGGCTCTTTCTGCTGGTTTGTCCTTAGAAGCTTCCCTTTTTTCCCATTCTCAAGTGCAGGAGCTTAAGGGTTTTACATATCTATCTTCCTAAAATGCAGATGGTTTCTATTTGGAATTTTAGCTTTTTGCTTGGAAAATTAACACTTCTTCCATTCGAACCAGCTCATCAGGACGATTTAAGGTTCTTAACTTAGAAAACTGTGTTATTTATTGCTATCACTTATGAAAGAAGAGTATCTGAGTTACAAACTCTGATGGTGAGTCAGACCTACCTCATTTTTCTATAAGAACTGGATTTCCTTGAGAATTAAGCCATCTTTTATGCCTAAAGGGTTATCAACATTTTCACTGAGCCAAAGTGTTAGTATTCATGTACTCTTTCTGGATCCCCAAAAATAAGAGAGAAAGATTATACCACAATCTAGATGTCCACAGGAAGCTCAGATACTATTTAGACTGTAGTAATTCCATCAGTAAGGCTGTACAGCTATTTGTTTCCTATGAAGGTAAGAAAGAAGAACAACCAGTGCCAAGGTAGACATTTTCAAGATGGTTTCCTTATGCTATTACTTTCTCACAATAACCAGTCACTGTCTGGTAGGGCTAGAGCCCACTCTACCAGTGTTCTGTTTTTTTTCTTTTGCTTTTTATAATGGGGGGCTCATGATGTATTCTAGAGGTCAGCAACTTGGTTGTCTGTGTATACATTGACAAAACTGTACAAAACAGATTATTTTCCCAGGTCCAGAACAGTCTTTGCTATGACCATTCTCTAGGGGTCCTGGATTCTTGAATTCTTGCCTCCTCCATAGATGTTCTTAAGCTATGGCTGTCTACCTAAATAGCTTTGGCTGCTGCAATAGCGAATTAATGTTGGAAATAGTACAGTACATGAAACTACTATAACAGAAGATGTTCGCACAGATCATTGTCGCAGTAGCCCTCATCAATATTTATCTCTCTTGTTTTGTTTATAAGGTATTGTAAGGGTGTGGATGCATATACCTGGATGTGTATAGTTACATGTGTTTTATTATTGCAATTTCCTTTCTTAGAATTTTTCCTTTCAGGACTATAGCCTCCTTTCGAGATGCAAAAATGCTATGAAGCTTTTGGTGTGCAAACTGCTGAATAGTATTACATCATCATGCTTTATTAGCACTAGGGAGTGTAGAACCTCTAGTCACCTGGGATACTCTATACATTGTGCCATTAAATACACTTAATTTAAAAAAACAGGGATCAGAAGGGAACCACTAGACACCAGGGTTATTATTAATAGCATTCTATAAAAGTTTCAAGCCCTGCACTCTCAAAATAAGGTTATTAGCCCTCTGCACAGTCAATAACTAACAAAAGATGGCAGGAAAAAATGAGACATCTGAGTCATTCTAGCAACATGAGGACAGGTATTGGGTATGTGGTGTGCGTGTGTGTATGTGTGCGTGTGTGTGTGTGTGTGTGTGTGACTGTCTTGGGGTGCTTGTGCACATACTCAGCTGTGTGTTTAATATGAGTGATTTAATGTGAATAAGCAACAGAACTAAAAAAGGAGGGGGAGACGGCATTGAACTTTGCACTATTGCCAGAGGTAACATCAGCTTTAACCCAGTGGACTAACTGATAAACAAGAGCAGGAGGGCTTTTTACCATATAATGAGGATCTTGGGCTTTATTCAGTGACTACACCAGTTTGTGAGATATGGGGAAAATGGGCAGGGTACTTACATGTATAAGTACACCTATCAACATTGTAGAGCAAGACATCTAGACAAAGCCAAAATTAATGGTGGGGCATAGACATACAAATTAACAAAATGTTTTACTTATTCCTCTTGTAAACTTAGAAAGGCTCTAGAATAACAGCTCTAGAATAACAGCTTTTGCAATAGCATGCATTTACTGAAGGATACAAGGTGTGAAAATCTAACATCTGCCATTAATGACTGACTGTAATCATCCATGACAAAAGATGGCAGGAAAAAATTAGACATCTGAGTCATTCTAGCAACATGAGGACAGGTACTGGGTATGTGGTGTGTGTGTGTGTGTGTGTGTGTGTGTGTGTGTGTGTGTGTGTGTGTGTGTGTGTGTGTGTGTGTGCATGTGTGCGTGTTGGGCTGCTTGTGCACATACTCAGCTGTGTGTTTTGCTGTGTGTATGTGCATGGGAGGCTGAATGAAGAGGGGTTCCTGTGCAAGCACAATGCATGGCTGCCACTGTTAACTACCACAGGAAACTGCTGATATGTACTTGCAGTATTTAGCATAATTCAGAAACATGCAGATTAGCAAATAATGATGTCTTTCCTCATTGCAGCTAATGTATCTCTGAATCACAAATTCTCAGCTCCTTTTAATTGCAGCTCTTACACTGAGCAGTGCTGTTTCTCAGTCCTCAGCGTATAGGGCCCAGCATGAAAAAAATAATGCAAGAGAGACACAGAGTGCTGCAGTTGTGAATGCTTATGATGCAAAGAACCCATTCTTTTTAGTATTTCTGTATGACTATGAATCTCTGGAGAATTCATGTTTGTTTGTTTTTTTTAGGTTAATTACATTATTTGAAAATGCTGGTACATCAAATAATAAAACAGTATTCACCCTGTTAAGAATTTCAGTTAAATGTACCTTTTACATGAAGGCTTAAAAGTTTCATAGCTAACTGTGTTAAATAACTTCTGCACTTTTTGCTATGAAAAATCAGTGTGGGTAAGCTCAGCACTTATGGGACAAAAAGTGCTATCCGATTACAGAAACAGTCACAAAACAATAAGGATTTCTGCCATGTATTCAGACTTCTAAGACTTGTAAAGCCTCTTTATATATGATTCCTGTTAGTTCCTGAATGACTTTTGAAGCCTATGTGAATTGAGGCATCATCTTTGCGTACTATTTAATTATGTTCAGGAGAAATTTAATCATCTTATTGCATACTTAATGCAATGTGAGAAATGATAAACACTTTTTTTATTTTGATATAATAGCATATAAGCTCCAGAGAGTTTTGCATGGAAAGAGGATTGTTTTAATTATCTAAGCTCTTAACACTCATGACATATTAATATGCACAGAAATTTTAATTTCAGTTATCACTGCTCATAGAGATTTAATTCTGATCTGAGTTATCTTTTCTTTCCTAAATATATCAAGTAATTTTATGAGCTATCTTACAGAAGCTGTAAAGGCAATGATTATCAGCATTTTAAACAGTATGTAAGCAAAATATGCTATCACATAATTTTGCTATGCATGCATGTATATGTATGTGTGTGTGTATTTTATATATATTTATATATATATATATATATATATATATATATATATATATATGTATATCTGTCAATATCTATATCCAATATATATATATATATATATATATATATATATATATATATATATATATAAAATACGTATGCTTATATATTTTATGTTTGCATGTGTGTGTGTGTGTGTGTGTGTGTGTGTGTGTGTGTGTGTGTGCGTGTTTGTGTATATATATATATATATATATATATATATATATATATATAGTGAGAGAGAAAGAGAGAGATATGTATATGCATATGTATATGTAAAGGTTCATAGTATCAAAGGATCATGCAACTGTAGAAGGTAATCAATGTACAAACTACTAAAAGAATAGCCAATAAGGTATATTTCCTGGTATCTTCCAAACTTGAGGAGGGTAACACCAGATATTCATGTTTGTGAATTAGAAGCTTGTCCATCACATTAACTGGGTTACATTAAAGTCTGAGAAGGCTAGATTTTGATTACTATAAAGAGTGTTAAGAGACCAAGAATAGTGAAATGACTGTCCATCTGTCTGGTTAGCCCTTGGGTCATGACTTCATTGTTTTTTTAATCAAGATATCTAAAGTGGAATCATATGTTTCAACAATTACATGCCAAAGAGTACACTATATTCAATAATGGTTCTGAGAACAGACAAGTAAAGGGGGAATTAAGGTTTTTCTGGTTCTAGTTGAGTCAGACAGAAGGATTTCTGAACTGCTATGGAGATAAAGTAGTCAAAAAATAATGAATTGTCATCAAAAAGTGCCTAGATTCTGTATGACGCTTATTGTGGGGGTGCATTATTTACATGCTAGTTTTTATTTACCAATATTAAATATACTACATTTGTTCACATTTAGTTTGAGACTATTGCCATTTCACCAATTATTAACAAAGTCTAGCCCATGGAGTAATTATGAGTCTGTGGAGGAACAAATAACAAAATGAAATGTACAACAATCTGCAAACTTAGATTACAAGTCGGTATTGTTGCTTTGAACTTCTGAAAACTAATTATCAAATAAAATTATGGCCCAGCACTAACCCACTGATACCCTTTTGACTCAAAAGTGACTCTATGACTCTAACTACATTGGTTCTGTTAGATATCCAGTTAATTATCCACCATACAACATAGGACTTCATGTTCAGTATACATATGTCAATAATACCTGTATAGGGAAATAGTGTCAAAACCCTGACCAGGAGTAGCTACACTGCATGGAATGCATAATGTCTTTCCACTGCTTAAATGTCTTTTTTGAAGAAATTAATGAAGTTAAAGAGACAGAACCTGATATTCTCAAAGCTATATTGATGAGGTTCCATGGTTAGATTTTCAATGTCCAGATTAATGTTGTTTAAGATAATATACTCCATAGCTTTAATATGAGGCTATTGAGACTAATGCATCTATACTCACCATGGTCTGTGACTAGGTCACTATAGTGCATTGGCATTACAATTTTGTTTGTTGCAGTCTTCTGTAATGTGTTCACTGGAGAAGGTTAGAATAAAAAGAACAAGTTCAGGTTCAGTTTGGCTGTATGTGGTACTGATAATCAGGTAATCTGGTACATTATCTTGGTCCATGAATCGGATGTTTTTAACTCGAGACAGGGCAGAGAGGACTTCTTCCATAGTAATGAAAGAGGTTTACTGGGACAGTGAAAACTATGGAATAATTATAATTCATGTTCACTAAAAATCGTATTAAATTTGTCAGCTAGGACATTCCCTTTAGGTCAGAGTAGGCAATATTAATGTGCCCTACCTGTAAAGATTATTGGGTATTAGGTCATAATTTCCTGACATAAATAAAGGATGATTTGTAATTAGTTTTGGTTTCACTAGCTATTTTAAGCTCATATTTCACTTGAAACTTCCTATCAGCATCCTTAAACTCTTTTGCTGGTTCACTTAAGGGTGTTCTCAAGGTATATTGGAAGGAACCTCATATAAACAGTAAGTAATTTATTTTTCTTGATATATAGTTTATTTATACAGGTATTCTTACATAGTTTTTTCCATTATATTTGGTTTGGTTAAGGACTACCTTATTAGTACAACTATTTAAGTGAGATTGAAGTCAGAGTAAAAGGGGGGCATCCTTAGCACTGAATTAAATCAGATGAAGATTGAAATTAAATTTATTTAAATCGGTATGTACCTGAAGGTTAGTTTTTTAAGAAATTCCTAAACATAGATGTACTCTAAGTTTTAAAGCACAAGATAACTTAATTATTGCCTGATTTAAACATAGAAAATTATTAACTTATAAGTATGCAAGAATGGACTATATTTGAAAAGATAAAATCTAAGGTATTTTACCCTCCTAGGGTGGTTAGTTATTTGTACAAGGGAGTCAGAATTTATAATGTCAAGTAAGCACTGGACATGTGAGGGTAGGTCACCCAGTTTATTGGCAGATTGTTAAAGTCTCCCAAAACAATGTTGTTGAGATTGATGAGGATTTTGGCTAAGGCATCAGGGGACATTGACAATGTTTTCCAGCAGCTATATATAAAATGTTAATAAATGTTGTTTCAGGTGATTTGGAATTTTAAGCATTTTGTATTTGTGGTATGTATGGATACTCTTATCCCCTACAATTGCCAGTTGGTCACTAAAACAAGGAAAAGAGATAGTGCTTTTATTACTTTGAAACCATGTTTTTGTAACTACACATTTATGAATGTTTCAAATTGTAGGGTCACACGTTTGTACTTTTTTTCTTATTATTATTCTTTGGTATAGTTTTCATTAAGACAAATGGCATTAATTATATCCACCGTAATGTGTTCTGAATTAGACTTTAATAGGCTAGAATTTTTATCCGTATGGACGTTTTAGTAAAAAAGGCATACTGGGACAGCAAAGACTTTAGTCCAGATGTAAGACCCATGCTGAAAAAGGAGCAGACCATCCCTGACAAAGCAGAGAGACATGTCTGACATCTAATCTTATGATGATGCATCATGGATCCCCTTAGAAAAACACCAGATGCATAATAAATCATTATAGAAAGTTTCTTATCTTTGAATATTGGCATCATTATGGGTTATGACAGAAGTCCACATGTGACCAGTATCTTTCTTGCCTAGGACACATGTATAGTAAGATGTAATATATCCTTCTCTATGAACCAGTATATTGAGCATGTCAGGTTGTTCACCCAAGCGAGTCACTAAAAGGCTATGGTCATATGTATTAGGATGCAAGGATCTAAGATATCTTGTTATATTCCAGATCTTGTCTTCAGAGTGACATCCAGCTGCCACACTACTTTTATCCATGCTGGTGATATTGGTGTCTGTACACCTGAAAATAGAGTGCCTTATTAATAAAACACTACCAGATGTGGATGCCCTCTCAATGGATGTTAAGGGCTGAGTGTGCAATCTCAATGGGTGTTAAGGGCTGAGTGTGCAATCTCAATGGGCGTTAAGGGCTGAGTGTGCAATCTCAATGGGTGTTAAGGGCTGAGTGTGCAATCTCAATAGGTGTTAAGGGCTGAGTGTGCAATCTCAATGGGTGCTAAGGGCTGAGTGTGCAAGCCTGTGACTCTTAGAAATGTGTGTTCTGATTATGGGTATAATGGGTGAGGGAAATTAAGGGTCTGGCTATGTAAAGTAGTTGCTGAGGTTTCTTAGTCTTTAGTCTGGGAAGACTAAGAAGTGTCTTAACAACCTCAGTGTAAGTTGTCAAAGTTGTAGTGCTCTGTGCTGTAGGTTTATATGTGTGCTGTGTTTACAGAATGTGTTTTGAGATGAAATGTGTAAATATTGAGTGATAGCAATAAAGGGACTTCAGAAAGAATGAGACAGTTGCTATATTGCCTTCAAGTTACTATGCACTGGAAAGCCTCATAGAAACAGTAAAACTCACATTCTGTGGCCAGATAATGTGAAGACAGGGTTTACTAGAGAAAATATTGATGCTGGGAAAAATCAAAGGAAGAAAAAGAAGAAGAGGAAGACAGAGACTAAGATGGATCATCACCATTACTGGACCACTGTATATGAATTTGTAAGAACTATGAGAAACAATTTGTAACAGACAGACCTAGCATGCTAAAATCATTGAAGTCAAGATGAGCTGGTCTTGGCTAAAAGTTAAAACAATAATAAGGCTAGCTAAAGGCATTAGGGCTGAGTAAGATATAATGACCAGTGCAGCCAAAGTGGTTGGTGAAAGCATAAAAACGTACATTATCTTTTTCTTGGTATAAGACAGAAGGATACAATGGATTGGACTACAAAATGGTGGTGATATAGGATGGTGCTAACAGACAAAATGATTATGAGATGTGGCTCTGGATACAACAAATGATTGTACCAGCTTTCACAATTGTAAACATGCAAAATATGTAGCAACAGTAAACAAATCAGTAATAAGAAGCAAATTTAACCCGTATAGTCTTATTCAATAAGTTCAAGTGCAGTAACAGAGAGCAATAAGTTTGGTTTCTGTAGCACTGGAACAATCAGAAAAAGCAACAATAGGGTAACAGCAATGATTAAAATTTTGAACAAATAAAATCAATATCAGAAATAATATAGAAGGTTATCAGTTCTCCAATCATAACCAGGTTATTATGTGTTCCAAGACACGGATTCCAAGAAACTCACCTTAAGAATGAACCTCGAGATGTGAATCTTTGCATCAATGTCGAGAACATGTATTAACTGGTTATGAATGATCAGGCCCAATCGTAACTGTTTGTGGTGCATGTGGTTTTATCTATGCCATATACTGGCTGTTACAAAAAAACAAACAAAAAAGCCAAAATGTTTACAGTCTTTGAATTAAAGTACTTAGTGAGTGCTGTTACTTGGAGAAAAAGTCAGGGACAGTTTCTAAATACTGCCCTAAATTAAAAAAAGTTACTCAGAGAAGGCAAGCTGAATTAGAAAGTTCAAAGAAAGAAAAACACAAATCACATCTACTTAATTTGCATGATGCTTCATATTCACACTGCTTTACCAATGAAATGCTGCAATGCCATTTAATATTAGATTTTGCATATGCAATTCACAGTCAACTTGCAAAAAGACTAAACTTCCATGGATATAGGAGGAAAGATATTCAGGGATCATACCTTTCAACCTGTTAGAGCAAGAAATCTGGACAAAGCTCAACAAAATGGGTGGACAAAGGCCCAAAAATATGGACATATTTTAAATATTGGTCTTATATACTTAGAAAGTTGCCAGAGTAACAGAATCTGTTTTAACATACATTTTCTGAAGGAGTTGAAGTCTGAAACTCAAATGTATGTCATTATTTATTGGCTTCAGTCCTCTGATCATTCACGTGATTTGCCAGAAAACCACACATTTTATAAGGAAAAGACCAAAAATATGAACCAAAAGTCTGGACATTCTGCAAAAATCTGGACAATTGAGAGGTATGTCAGGGATTGAAAGAATGTCCGTTCCCTTATACCTGACTGTTGCAGCACTTAGGGAGGTGTAACAGTTGTTATACACCTCTAAAAGTGCTGTTACAGTCAGGTCTCATACTACAATAAAGTGTAACAGGTTTATCAGTTTTCCAGTTTTGGTGTGTAGTCATGGCACTCCATGCACTATAACTTTATTCAGACTCTAATTAACTAGTAGAAGCAATGGGTAACTGTCTATTGCAATGGTTGCAGGTGAATTAACTGCAGAGCAGTAGCTTAGAGTAGTCTAAATGAATAGTTTTATTTGCAGTAATACTCTAATGAAGAGTGAGATTTAAATGGAGATTCACATTTTGCTACAGCCAAATCCTTTAATTCTTTCTAAACTTGATTATATTTCACTTAGAATAAATGCAGACTGGAACAAATATCTCTGTAATGGCTTTGCTTAAACAATTAATTAATGGGCCACTAGACTCACATGCTTTCTACATTTTAACAGTATAGAGAGATATTTGAAATCTTTGACTTCCTGTGAAACTCTGGGCACTGCAAGTGTCTTCCTTTGAACAATGATACTGAAAGCATGAATATGAGGAAATATATATATATATATATATATATATATATATATATATATATATATATATATATATACTAAGTTAGTGGCTGTCACACTTTGGAGTGCTTCCCTTATTCTGAGTTACAGTGGTCTCAGTGCATATTAGTAGGAGGTATGTGGGGAAGGTGCAATGCAGATGATACTCCTCAGTAAAACATGTAAACTGGTTTACAATGAGTTTCAAGATTTGATGTGTATTTTTAATAGTTGTACTTTATGTTCCTAGCTGTGAAACTCAATTATGAGGATTATGAGGCATTTTGGTAACTTTTTTTCATTTATCACACCAAACAGATGTTGTGGATCAGTTTGCTGCAAAGCAAGAATGAGCTGACCCTGCTGGTGGGTAACTAGAGAATAGAAGGTGAACGAGGCAGGGAGCAAAGGATTTATTTATTTTTTGTTAAACTTCTAAGGTTTTGTCTATAAATACAAACATCAAAAAGAAGCAAAACTAAAACTCTGCTATGGAAATGAAGCTATGATTTCTGGAATGCAAGTCAAATAAAGTATATCATATTTTCTGATATATATTATACTCTGATATAGTCTTGTTTTGAAACAATAATGAAGTGCATTACAATGAATTCATAAAGGTGTCTCAGTATTCCCTTGATCAGAGTATAAGCCTAGTTTATTTAAAAAGCCCATAGGCTGCAAAATTGTTCAACGTGCAATTCTTCTCAGCTAGTTCCATGGCGTATGGGGTAAAGTCCTGACTACAGTGCAGATGATCTAGGACTGAACAGTGACTTTGCCATCTGTTGGAGCTGGTTGGCAAGGTTGGGAATGAGTGGCTTCTGTCAGAGTGGACATCCTGGGAGTGGAGGTGGCTGTGGATAAACACTTCAGTGAAACCTGGTGGAGCACTGACTTAAGACTATGTATTTTAGGCTTAGGAAGCAAACATTGCACATTCAGGAAGATTCAGTGTATGGTAGCAGCATTCAGTGGAGCTCAGAGAGCCACCAATTGTAATGTGGGTACTACAGTAAGTGAGAAGGTAGGTCACCCTATAGAATCAGTTAGCTGACATGCTGTCAATCATCAACACTTGCATCTGTGGAAACAAATAGACTGATACAGCTTCATGCACAGGAACACATTGGCTGGAGGGCTATTGCCTCATCCAGGAATGGATGACTATCATCCTAACAGAATGACTGGGCTGACTGGATGCAGATAGTGGAGGCATTTCGCTAAGTCTTATGGAGAAGCAAAACAAAAATGCATTCTTCTTGTGGAAATTCTGTGTGAAACTTCCTGTGCAATAACGATCTACACATAGCTGGCCTTACACATAGCTGTACTAGGGGTCTCCCAGGGTGCCATTTAGCCAGGGGAGCATCAGAGTGAAAGAAGACAAAAAATTAAACTTTCTTTCTGGAAGCCTACTGGGATTTGGTGAAATGGATGTGTACTTTAAGTGCTTAATTTCCAAGCTTTCAGCTCTCTCCCACTGACAAGCAACACAACAAATCAGAATTTGTCATGTAAGTCATGGATTGGTATCCAAGGTGAAAGCCTTTAATTATCATAGTTTGTATTGAAAAGAATGGGCACCATGAAAACCTACACAGCAACATCTAAAGAGGATGCTAGGGTCAGGCTTTAAGATCTTATAGTATTTGTTGGAAAGTAACAGGTAAGCTTTGTCTCTCCTCTTCCAGCAGGTAACCAAGGGTTCTGAATGGTGGACTGCTTATAGTAACAGACATAAGTTGGTTTGTCAAGAAGTCCCTGTTTTCATCTCTCATTTTTATTTCTTCCTAGTAAAACTTGCAGCTTTCTACCCTGAAGCCCTTTAATTTAAATGCTAGATAACTTAATCTCAGCCCTGGGTCTTCAGTTCCAAACACGTGGAGGACAAGGATCCAACTAGCTTTTTTCATTTTAGGCTTTTTTTTTTGACTACAGTAAGTATTGTACAAAGAGATGGCTCTTGGGAATAAGGGCTATACAGTAGAACTGTGATTTGGGAATTAGGGTGGGGTACAGCTTCTTTTGCTGTACAACACCATACCATCAACATAGAAAGTTCCATGCCTATGTTCAAATACAAGTGCTTTATGATGCTGGATAACTTTCTAATTCATGATACCCTCGTCTGCTAACAATTCTGAATAATCTCTCTCTTGCTTTTATGTGTCAAATGCCTAAAGTCTACATTCATACACATACATTTTTTGGTTCCTTAGTGCTTTATTGCTGTTGCTTCTTGTCTTCAGTGCTGTTATTATGATTTTTCTATATTAATTCTTTTACATGTATTAATCGCAAACTTTATTTTTTTCAAATAATACACAGCTGGTTACTGTACACTGATGATGTTTGCCTCTGATCCAGATCATGGCTGAAAAGTGTATTTTTGTCAACTGATCTAGCAGGTTAACAAAGGAAAAATAAATTAGTCATTTAAAGACATCCTTACCCATGATCTGCAATATTTGTTGCATTCTACTTGAACTAGACTGGATGGTGATTTTTTTTTAAGTAAATCACAGGATTATAAGAATGCAGCTTGTTTTTAGCTTCTCAAAAGCAGAACTTTTGATCTTATTTGCATTCCTCAGCATCAGCTATATTCCCTGACTGTTACTGATTTTTTAGTTTTAATAGATTTTAAAAGTTGATTTAAAAAATAAAATTCTACAGAGGCAACTGAGAATTCCAAACTCTCATAGAAAAAAAAGAACATCTATTTACAGAATTAAATCCCTGCTCTACTTTAAAAATCCCTTTAATTAAGTTACCATTTTTACTTTATAAAAGTCAGAAGGCAGTTTTGACCAAATTATAATGTAGTGAAGAGACGTATGAAGAAGTGATAACACATCACTATTTGTAATGCATACGTAATCACAGTTATTTCAACAGAAATGTCACTATTCATTCAGGTCTCCATTTTTATTTATTTATTTATTTTATTTTACATTTGTTGACCAGTAAAGTCTGACTGGACAGAGATCCATTTTCAGCGGAGGCCTGGGGAGAAAAGCTACAAAAAACCTTACATTCAAGAACTGTTCTGAACCTAAACAGCTATAATCATCTCATAATCATACAGTAATGAACAAAAACTCCAAAAAAAACCTTGCATTCAAGAACTAGTCTATACCTAAACAGCTGTAATCATCTCTTAATCATACAGTAATGAACAAAATACAATATTCTGCACCTACACAATTGTAGATAGCAAGTAACAGTAAAATAAGGAACAATATACATGAATTATTCGGGTCTATATTATAACCACGAAACCTCATATACGTAAATACAGAAACAATGACAAATATTGAGCGAACCATAAAAACACTGAACGCCCTGAACTTCAAAATTCAAAATGTTGAATCAGCATAGTTGGCCAACCCCACCACCCGCTATGTACTACCTACCCTAACAAAATAAATAATCCACATACATACACTTAACAAAACCCTACTTCTAACCCTAAACTAAAGCTTACATACATTACTATGTATGCACTTACCTTAACCCACACCCTACCCTAAGGTCAGTAACTTTTGCACACTTACCTTCAGGAGCTATACCAGAGAAGGGCCAACTATGACGATTCGACATTTCGAATTTCATGCTTCAGGATATTCAGTGTTTTCACGGTTTGCTCAATATGTATCGATATTTCTGTATTCGCGCAACTGCAGTTTCGCGGTTGTAATAGGTAACCAAATTATTCAACATAACATTAACAGCTGTATATATATATATATATATATATATATATATATATATATATATATATATATATATATATATATATATATATATATATATAAACATATATATATATATTATATATTTATTTTTTAGAGGGAACAGTGACTGTTTGCCTAAGGTGATGGTAGGAGTTAGTATATTTTCTGGTGTAATTATGTCGGGATATAAACTTTTCCAGGCAAAGATTAAGCTATGGAACCTAATTTAAATTATTGCATCAGAGTGGGGGCAAGAATTATCCTTGGTAGAAGCATGGGCACAGCCAGTTGTCTAGGTAGTTGATTTTCAGGAGTCATTTAAATTGACTGGTAGATACAGTGGAGGTTACTTGGCTTGGTACTGAGTTCCAAGTCCTGGCAATGGTGCAGGCAAACAGAGATTTACCAGCATCATTTTTCTGTTTGATTATCTGTATGCGACTCTGGCTACTGGATCTTAAAGGTCTTGTGGGAATGTAGGACTGAATTAGACCCTGGAGAGCAGGGGTGTTTTCAGGAATGTAATAGAGCTTGTGTGCTGTTGAGAGTTGGTTGAGTAGAAGTTGATGAGACAGCTTAAGCCAGCTGAGTTGCTTCAGGGCAAGACAGCGGTGAGACCTGTATGAGGCTTCAGTTGCAAACTTGGCAATCTTGATGTAACAATTTTGTTTAGATCAGTTTGGCGTAGATTTGTTAGGACAGGGGAGACATAGAGAAGGATGGACAGGAGATGAGTCCTAGCAATGGTTGCTTTGGTTGGTTTGGTCATATACTGTTTATTCCTGTAGAGGAGTCCTAGTTTTTTATTTACCTTCTTGATGGTTTGAGCTATATGGATATTGAATTTCAGGTTATTGTATATTTCAACACTTAATAGTTTTGTGTGAGTGGTGGGAGTGATTTGGATGTTATCCTTAGAGTTAATGGTAAAATCATTGTTTAGAGGAGGAGATTGACTAGGGCTTAAAATAATTAGTTTTTTGGGGGGATTAAGAATCAGTTTGATGTTGGTGAACCATATTTCAGCTAGGGTAAAGTTATTTTGGGTTAAGGTTTGTAACTCTTTTTAGGTTGGGGTGGCACAAACAAGGGTTGTGTCATCTTCATATTGTACTACAGAGGCAGTGAGTGAGGAAGAAGAGATTTGGTTGGTAAATAGTGAGAACAGCACTGGGCCTAGGATAGACCCTTGTGGGACCCCTATGGATACTGGTAGTAGGGGGGACAGCTGGTCTTGCCAAAGTACAGATTTTTTGACGATCAGATAATTAGCTTGTGAACCAAGATCTAGAGGAGGAGCATAAGATTAGGTTGGAAAGCATTTAAAGAAGAAGACAGTGGTTTACCATGTCAAAAGCTTTTGACAAGTCTAAGAATATGGAAGATATGAATAGCCCCTTGTTTCTAGAGTTGTTGACTAGATCAGTGAATGATAATACTGCTGTGATGATGCTATGGGAGCGTCTAAAGCCTTACTGTGTTTTGGAGAGTAGATTATTTTGAAGGAGGTACTGCAGTAGTTGGGAATGAACAACTCTTTCTAATATTTTGGATATTGGTGATAGTTGGTGAGTTCTAAGAAGTTACCTCCTTTGTGTAGAGGAATAATGTGTGATGCTTTCCACAAGGTGGGTACATTACATTCTGCTAAAGATCTATTTATAAGAATGGATACTGGATAAGCTATTGCCTCTGCTGCAATTAGAAGGAAATCTGTGGATAGGTTATCAGCTGCTAGTGTGGTAGGTTTGAGTTTTTTTAGGAGTCTAGGAATTACTTTTGTGGGTACTGGTTGTAGGGAAAGGTTAGAGGTGTTACTATTTTGGCTTGTATTTGGGGGTGGGGGGGATCCATGGTCATGGGGCTACTAGTACTATTTTGAGTTTTATCAAAGGTTTCAACTGTCTCGGTAAAGAATTTGTTAAATTGAGTGGGACTGTTGCTATGGTCATTTGGTAGCACTGGGGTTGGAGTATAGGCCTTTCCTGGATGCATTATACTGTTTATTGTGGCCCAGAATTTTTTGGGGTTATAGGAATGCTTTTCTTGCATGATTTTATAGTAATTAATTTTATCAAGTTTGACTTGTATTTTGGCCTTGTTGTGGAGTTTGTGGTAGATTTGTCTCAGATTAGCAATTTAGTTTTTATGTAATTGGATCCAAGCTTTGTCCCTTTCTTTCATGGTAGTTTTAGTATTTTTAGTTAGCCATGGGGCGTAATTTGTTTTTACTCTTATGGTTCAGGTGGGAGCATGATGGTTTAGGGTTTTTAGGAATTTAGAGTTAAAGTATTGTACAGCTTTGTCTAGAGATAGTAGTTTTAAGGGATTCCAATTGCTGCTTTTTAGTGCAATAAGTCAGTAGTTATAAAGGTCTTTTTATTAAGGATGACTCTGAGGATGAGTTGGTTGAAGTAATGCAGTCTGTTCCTAATTAGGTAGGTTGGTTGGTGGTCACTTATACTATCGGGCAGACATCCAGATTGCTGTGCTAGAGTTGGGTCAGATAACAAAATCCAGTCTAGGACGGATTTGCATTTGGATGTTTTGTCGGTTCTAGTTGGGGTAGATATTATTTAGGTGAATCCATGGAGATTGATGTGGGCAGCGGTATTTTGGTTAGAGCAGTTAAGCCAGTCAATATTAAAGTCACCTAAGAGTATGATTTCATGTGGTAGGGAGTTAGAGATCCAGTTTAGTAGGCTTTCCATTATAGTAATGTTACTGCCTGGTGGGATGTAGCCTTCTGCAATAATTATATTTTTCTTGTTGTTAAGTTTTAGTTTGGCAATGATTAGTTCTCTGCCTTCGACCTCTTGGTTGTTGTAATCTAATTGTTCTATGGTGAGGTGATTTTGGGATAAAATTGCAACGCCACCTCCTTTTTTTTTTCTAGTCTATCTTTCTGTATAATATTATAGCCTGGAGGTGTAGTCTCATTATTGTGATGTTGTGGTTTAAGCCAAGTTTCAGTTAATACTGCTATTTCAGGTTTATATAGTGCTAGTAGGGCATGAAGGCCTTGAATTGTGTCTGTTATACTTCTTGCATTTATGTCAAGTAGAAGGAGAGATGAGGTAGGCCTATGGTAAAGGGAATTTTGTTGAATAGTGTTAGTATTATTGGTTGCAATGGGACCTGGATTGGGGTGTATATTGCCACAGAAAGTGAGATTTTTGGAGTAGGTTGAGATAGAATTTTGATAGTTTATATATTAATTTAGCTTGTCTAGCAGAGGAGTAGGGGTTGGTTTTGATTATTAGTTTATTTTATAAGTAAGAGAAGGTTTGGGAGGAGTTAAGTTCTCTGGGTTAGACAGGGAAGTTTTTTAGTTTTAATGTATTGGGTATAGCTTCAGTTTGCCATACGGGTGGGTTACCAATTTGAAGTTGGGTGTGGTAGGAGGAGAGAAAGGAGAGTAAGATAAGAGAGAATAGTGTTAATAAGTGGAATACTGCTTTAGAAATAGTTGTGAGGAATTCATCTTGTCTAGTTTTAGATAGATTGTGGGGTGTATAAGGCTGATATCTATAACTATGTAGATAAGGTGTTTTAGTAGCAGTGAAGTGATACGGGTGTGGTGGAGTGTGTTGCTATGGTAATGGTAAGTGTGGTGTAATAGGCTAATTGGGAGATTGGGAATTTATGATTGAGTGTTGTCTGTAAGTATAAATGTAATTGATATGGGGGGTGGGTGGGAATGGGGGTAGTGCAGGGGAGCGAAGTGAGCCTGAGCAAAGCAAGGGTGAATGTAGAAGGGCTATCACCCCATTCAGAGAATGTAGCAGGGCTATCACCCCATTCAGAGAAATGCCAGAGAAAAAACAATCAATAAGATTAGTGTGGCGGGCTATGAGGAGAGACAGAGAGTTTGTAAAAAAGCAGAGAAAACTGATCAGTTGGACCAAGAAAAAATATAGAAGCCTACGAGGAGAAATTAGATCACCTCAGGTTGTACAGGTATAAGTGAACTAAATCATGGAAGCATGCCAGTGCAGAGCAGCTGACAATCAAGTTTGCAGTGAGGCTTTGGAGAGAGAGACAGGGGTAGCTCAAACTGCATAAACAGGGCAGAAATACTAGCAGTGTCCAATACGGTAAAAAGAGCAAAAAATTAGCCCAGGGAAGAGCAAGATAGAGGGAGGGGAATGAGGACAGTACAGTATGAAGAGAGGGAATATAAAATGTAAGGTTAGGGCTGCTGGCATCGTATCGTTCTTTCTTACTCGTAGTGACTAGCACAATCTATCTGTTGAACACTGTATCATTAAGAATGCTAAACCACTAGATAGTAGAAGTGCTGCATTTGAAAAAGCAAGACTATTTTGGTTCAGTTAATTGCTAGGATACATACTTAGGTGGTCTCTTGTGCTTACAGGTGGCAGTAGAAACCAGCGGTCAAATTGGGGTACTTTGTGACTCAAGGATCACAAAGGCATTTGTATTTCTCATGATCTCTTCTTTGGCAGTGGCATTGCAAAGGAAATTGCCTAGAGGGTCTTGAATTAAAACTGACATAAACAAAGTCCAGAATATAGCACGTTGGTCCCATTCATATATCATATAACTAAGATTTGAAATCACTCTGTCACCTGTCTTTTTCAGCTGCACAATGCACTAGTAACTATGTAATATATATGGCAAAGCAGTAAACTAACACTGACCATGCCCATAAAATTCAGACACATAATACCAACACAACAACATTTGGGTATCATTATTGTCAAATAACAATAATGGTGGCAGCAATAAGAATAGGTGGTCTGTGTTGTACCTTCGCATTGATAATTTTGTACATACTGCAATGGATTGACTTGGCAGACGATTGCTGATAGCTGTGATGTGTGATATGATTATACTTTAATCTGTCAAGAAAAACTTGTAGAGAACTTCATTAGATGGTTGCAGCAAGACAGAAAAGGAATTTGCTTTTGACTCTTAAATGATACTTGTTTTCAGCCAGTTGTTGGGGCAGTATGGAACTTGGGAATGGCACTGTTCTCACTGCTTCTGTTTCTCCTATTGTCAATGGAAAGGCAGGACATTTTTGTCAAAGTAAGAGACCGGATATGGTCATCTCCTTCTACTATGCTTAGCTTGTGACTAGGAAGCTGTTTGAGTGCTGTAGGAAAATACACTTGTTTAATCTGTGTTTGATAGTGTATGCTGTTTTGTAATTGTGATTACAAAAAAAAAACTTATATTTACAGACAAATACATTCTTTATATCTAAAGCCTAGTTTAGTATATAATAAGCTTTTCATTACTACAAATTAAATGTTTACTGATTCTGTAATAATTGATTGCAGGATTTATAAAATACATAAAGAATACTGAAATAATTGGAAAATTCTGACATCACTTACACCCATGATGGGTCCTAGAAAAAATGTCTCTCATCAGCTGTCCTAATAAATAATAACTATAAAGCTATTTGGAAAAAAGGTTCATAGGTGTGTACTAGGCTAGTGGCCCTGGGGGTCGTTACAAGCCTAGCCCATAAGATTCTCTGGCATCGTGCCACTCAACCTTAGTTCCCAGTGCCTCTGTCTAGTAAAGCCACTGGAGTGATGCCTGGGGTGAATTTTCTATTTCCCATCCATTCATCAAGATTTCTCTTGAAGAGGGCCAGTGTGGTGCTCTGCTTGATATGTATGGGAAGTCTATTCCATAGCATGAGCAGTCTCTGGGTTATGAACCTGTCCAGCATGTTCTGTTGATTATAGTAATGAGGTTGAGGTCTTTGGACCATGTGGTGTGGAGGGATTGGGATTTCTTTAGATGTAGCATTTCTAACAGAGCTGGGTCAGACATGGCTTTGTAAGTCAAGCAGTGATCGCCTCTAAGTAGGCGATATGAGACAGAGAATAGTTGGAGGTTTTTTCGTTTGTCCATATAGGACAAATGTTTAAGGCCTAGGATACTCTTTGTGAGATACTTTTGTGGCCTCTCTAGTTGTTGCAGGCGTTTAGTGAGGTACATGCTAAATGTGGCATTGTACTCAATGATTGGTCTAACGAGGGAAGAGTAGAGGGAGACAATGACCTCTTTCTTCCTGGATGCAAAACCCTTAGTAATGAGATGTGCCACATAGAAGGACTTTCTGACCACAGTGGAGAGGTTGCTGTCAACCTCTGTTCCCAGATCTCTTATAATGCCTTCTGTGTTCAGTGGACTACCATTGATGTAGTAATTCATGGGAACCTGCTTTTTCCCAAAGGGGATGATGACACATTTTTTGGCATTGAGCTTAAGGCCATGGTTCTGACACCAGTCATTGGTCTCTGTGAGGACTTTCTTAGGTTCATAGGTTCATAGGGTGGTACTAGGCTATTAGCCCTAGGGCCGATACAAGCCTAACCATAACAATTCCCTGACTATTTCTTCCCACAATATTTACTTCCCTGGACCCCTGTCTAGCAGGGTGACTGACATGATCACCGGGGTAAATTTTCTATCTCCCATCCAGTCGTCAAGGTTCCTTTTGAAGAGGGCCAAGGAGGCTCTCTGTTTGACATGTATGGGCAGTCTGTTCCAGAGTATGGAGAGTCTCTGGGTCAGGAACCTATCCCTCCAGCATGTTTTGTTCATTGTGATGACAAGGTTTAGGTCCCTGGAGCATGTGTCTCTGATGGATTGGGATTTCTTTAAGTGTAGCATGTCGAACAGCTCTGGGTTTGACATGGCACTGTATGTTAATCCGAGATCACCTCTGAGTAGATGATATGCGACAGAGTATAGCTGGAGTTTTTTTAGTTGGTCAGCATAGGGCATCTGCTTTAGGCCTGTGATTCTTTTAGTGAGGTGTTTCTGCGGCCTTTCCAGTTCTTGCAGATGTCTTGTGAGGTACATACCAAAAAGGGAGTTGTACTCTATGATGGGTCTAATAAGGGACGAGTACAGTGGGACAATGACCTCCTTTTTTCTGGATGAAAAGCCCTTAGTGATGAGGTGTGCCACATAGAAAAATTTCCTGACTGTTGTGGCAATGTGGTTATCGAAGGTGAGACCACTGTCCACCTGTGTTCCTAAGTCTCTTATCACACTTTCAGTGTTTAGTGCACTGCCATCTATGTGGTAATTCATGGGTACATGTTTTTTTCCCAAAGGGGATAACTATACACTTCTTGGTATTGAGTTTGAGCCCATGGCTCTGGCACCAAGCATCTGTTTCTGTAAGGCCCTTTTGCAGAATATCCACATCATTTGGGGATTCAATAATGGCTCTCAGTTTGCAGCCATCTGTGAACTTTGTTAGCCAGAGTCCCTTAGTGTTGGCCTGTACTTCAAAGAGGTAGATGCCAAACAAGAGTGGTCCCAGGACTGAACCCTGAGATACTCCACTTGTCACTTGTTTGGAGCTAGATTTGGAGTCAGCTACTTTTACATTGTGGGTTCTGTCAGTAAGCCAGTTGGCAACCCATCGAGTGATGTAGGGATGTATGCCCAGCTTAGTAAGTTTATCTATGATTCCAGAGTGGGGGATGGTTTTGAAGGCCTTGGCAAGGTCCAGATAGGCTGTGTGGACCACCTTACCCTCATCCATGGCTCTGAAGACTGTTTCAAAGAAGTCAATCAGGTTCATGAGACACGATCGGCCTTTCACAAACCCAAACTGGGTGGGGTCCAGTGTTTGAAGGTTGCCAATGTCTTTGTTTATAAGTTCCATGATAATATGTTCCATGGCCTTGCAGATCAGGCTTGTCAGACTGATGAGACAGTAGTTCCCAGGATCGAAGGTGGATCCCCCCCTTGTGGAGTGGGATAACTGTAGCTGTGCACCACTCATTGGGCATGAAGCCTGAGGTGAGGCTATGATTAAACATGACACTTAGGTGAGGTGCCAGTTCATTTTGTAGTTCATGTAGTACACAGCCCAGGATGTTATCTGGTGCCATGGATACTGTATTCTTAGCTTTGGAGAGTGCAGTTTATACCTGTGTGGCTATGATTACCGGAACTTGGCAATCTTTAAGTATTGAGATGGGCCATTTAGGGGGTGAGAGAGGGGTGAAGTTGGCACTGAATTGATCTGCCAGGATATTGGCAATGTTCTTGGGATCAGTATATTTAATGCCATTCTGTTGTAGCTCAGAACAGATCTGAGCATTGCCATTTAGATTCTTGACATAGCTATAGAATGCCTTGTGGTTGTCTTTGGAATCTTTGGCAATTTTATTTTCACAAGTAGGTTTGGAGGATTTTATGAGGGATTTCAGCTTCTTAGTGAGGCTGGTAAGGGAGTTTTTTTGCATCCTGGGATTTTCCTCTTTTCTGCAACAGTTTCTTCCTTCTCTTGTATAGTTTGTTTATGACAGGGGACCACCAGATTGGCTTCCTTTTTGTGGAGGAGAGCATCTTGGTTCTATTTGGGATGGCACGATTCATGCACAAGTGGATGTGCTCGTACAGTGCTTTAGTGTAGGATTTGGCAGTCGAACTTTCAGTTCCCGTCTGCATCAGTGTCATGAAGTTTGTCACTTCTGATTTGAGTAGCATGAAGTTGGCCTTGGAAAAGTTTTCTATGGATGTTTCCTTACTGGGGGGGTGGGGTGGGATGTGGATGTCAAAGGTGCTTAGCTTATGGTCAGACCTAACCAACAAGGGGGTGACCACTGGTGTGGAGCATCAATTTCCCATGTTGGTAATGACCAGTTCCAGGCTATTGGAGCCCCTCTTGGGACTATGGATTAGTTGATCCAGGGCATTGGAATTTATAAATTCCAGGAACAGTTGGGCAAAGGCGTTGGTACACGAGTAGTTTTCCCAGTAAATGGCAGAGTAGTTGAAATCACCCAGTATTAGGGTGTTTGGTTGTATCTTAATATTTTCCAGTATGTTTAAAAAGGCATAGTAAGAATCTTGGGGCATGGTGGTGGATCTGTAGCAAGCTACAATTTGGATTGCCGTCTTACCTAGTGTTAGATGCATCTGGACAATTTTGGATGCATTGTGTTGGGCAACTAGCCTGGAGGTGTGAATATCCTTGGTAAATATGGACACTCCTCTACCTTTAGTGTTTCAATCCTGGTTTGGTGGCCGAAAAGTGTGGTAAGAGTTGTAGCCTGGTATTGCAGGGGTGCTCTCTGGAGCCTTGAACCAGGTCTCAGTTACTGCACAGATATCAACGTTCTCCATTTTTAGGAGTGCCGCAAAAGAGTGCATTTTGAGGTTTAGACTTCTAGCATTGTGTAGCATTAACTTCAGATTTTGCATACTTGCACCTGTTACTGTGGTGGTTTTGTCCTTTGAGCCTTGCCTAAAAAAAGCACTATAGGGGTGGCAAGAGCCTTAGCCAGTAACCTGAATCCCAGGGGCGAAAGGTTCAGATCATCTCAGGCAAAGCATCGTGGTTTGTCAATCATGTCATCCCAGGCAGACAGTTACTGGATCCCCTTTTGATGACACCAGAAGCTTAGCCATTTGTTTAAGTCAATCATTTTGTCTTTACACTCTGGTATCATTCTGGGAGAAGGCAGGATGCTACTCAGGACTAGGGTCATACCTGCCAGGGCCACATGATCCAAGAGCTCTTCCATGTCTCTTTTCATGTAGTTTAGGGAGGTATGTCTCAAGTCATTCACTCCAACATGGACAATGACAGAGTTGTATTTGTCCTTGTTGTGGAGTGACTTGAGTACATGCGTTATGTGGTGTATCCTGGCTCCTGACAGGCAGCTGACTGTAATTTTCTCTTTGTTCAGCTTGGTGAGTGGGACATCAGTGTGCCTGACTATAGAGTCACCTATAACTAAAGTGCTGGGTACATTGTCTTGTCTTAGAGGCTGTTGTTGGGTGGCACACTGGTGTTGTGAACTATGTGATACTTCGGTTGTGATTGTTTTTTTTTTTGCGTTTCAGCTTTGGAGGTCCTTGTTGCTTGGGCAGGTTAATGTTAAGGGCCTCCGAATATGTTGGTTTAGTGTTGCTATGTGTGGGTGTTGGTGATGAGGGTTTTGAAGGGCTATGTGTTGACTGAGTTGTAGTGCAGGTGATAACCTTCTCTTCTTGATTGTCTATCACAATCTTCAGAATGTCAGCATCACTTGGGGAGTTAATAACAGCACCCAACTTGAAATTGTCTGTAAACTTTGTCAGCCAGTGTCCCTTCGTGTTGCTCTGGACTTCAGAGAAGTAGATACCAAACAGGAGAGTACCCAGGACCAAACCCTGTGGGACTCCACAAATGACTGATCAGCAGTCTGACTTGGAGTCAGCTACTTTCACACTGTGGGTTCTACCTATGAGCCAGTTTGCAACCCACCTGGTCATATAGGGGTTGATGCCTAGCTTAGTGAGTTTTTCTGTGATTCCTTGGTGGGGAATGGTATCAAAGGCCTTGGCCAGATCGAGGTAGGTTGTATGAACCACCTTGCCTTCATCCACACCTCTGGTGACTGACTCAAAGAGATTGACCAAGTTGAGCAGGCATGATCTACCTTTCACAAAACCAAACTCTGTGGGATCCAGAGTTTGGAGATTCCCTATATCCATGTTTATTAGGTTCATGATGATGCGTTCCATAGCTTTGCTTATGAGACTCGTCAGGCTAATGGATGATACTTCCCAGAGCCTGTAATCCCTCCTCCTTTGTGGAGAGGGATGACTGTAGCAGTGCACCATTCAATAGGGACAAAGCCTGAGGTGAGGCTGTGATTGAACAGGGCACACAAATGAGGTGCCAGTTCACTCTGTAGTCCATGTAGAACACAGCCAGGGATATTGTCAGGTCCCATAAAAGCTGTATTTTTGGCCTTGGAGAGTGCTGTTTTAACCTGTGCAACAGTAATACTGGGTGCCTGGCAATCTATTGGTATTGTGACTGGTCGCTTGGGGGGGGGGTAAAGTTGGCACTGAATCTGTCGACCAGCATATTGGCAATATCTGTTGGCTCAGTATAGGAGATACCATTGTGCAGTAGCTCAGAGCAAATCTGGGTATTGCCGTGGAGATTCTTTACATAACTATAGAAGGCCTTGTGGTTGTTTTTACTATCTGCTGCAATTCTTTTTTCATAGCTAGCTTTAGAGGATTTGATGAGGAAGCTCAACTTTTTGTTGAAGCTGATAGGGGAGTTTTTCCAGTCTTGGGACTTCACCTTATTCTGTTTCAGTTTCCTCCTTCTGTTGTAGAGTTTGTTTATGGCAGGGGACCACAGAATTGACTTCCTTTTTTTGGAGGAGAGCACCTTGGTTCTGTTGGGTATGGCGAGATATATCCATTTGTGTACTTGTTTGTACAGTGCAGTGGAGTATGATTCGGCGGTCAAGCAACTGATCTCCATTTGCATGGGTGGCGTGAAGTTACCCACCTCTGTTTTTAAGAGCCCAAAGTTGGCTTTGGAGAAGTTTTTCATGGTGGTTACCTTTGCGGGGGGGGGGGGTGAATTTCCAAGGTGATTAGTTTGTGGTAGGATCTAACCAGGGAGAATATGACTATTGGGGTAGAGCAACGGTCACCCATGTTAGTAATAACCAGGTCAAGGATGTTGCTACTTCTAGTGGGGGTAAGAAAGAGCAGGTCCAGGGCATTGGAATTAATAAATTCCAGGCAACGTTGGGCAAGTGTATTGGTACATGAGTTGTTTTCCCAGTTAATGGAGGGGTAGTTGAAGTCGCCCTGTATGAGTGTGTTAAGTTGGACATTAATATTCTCCAGGGTGCTTAGGAATGTGGAGTGTGAGTCTTGAGACATGGTCGGGGACCTATAGCAGGCTACAACCTGAATCGCTGTCATACCCAATGTTAGCTGCTCTTGAAGTATCTCAGATGCGTTATGTTGGGCTACTAGTCTGGAGGTCTGTGCATCCTTTATGAATATGGAACACCACCGCCTTTGGAGCTTTGGCCAAGTTCTCGGGCAGAAAGGTGTGGAATGAGTTATAGCCTGGTAGTGCAGGGGTGCTTTCTACTGCCTTGAACCAGGAAACTGTTACGGTACAAATGTTGATGTTCTCCATTTTAAGGAGTGCTTCGAGTGAGTGCATTTTGAGATTTAGACTTCTAGCATTAAGCAGAATGACCCTAAGATTGCATTTGTTTGTAGCTGTTACAGTGGCAATTTGGTCTTTGGAACACAGCCTAATAAAGACACTATAGGGTTGGCAAGAGCCTTGGCCAATATCCGGAAGCCCAGGGGTGACAGATGCAGGCCACCTCTGGCAAAGCATTGAGGTCTGTCAGTCATGTCATCCCAGGCAGACAGATACTCGAGCTCCTTAGAATGACACCAGAAACCTAGCCAATTATTGAAATCAATCATGTTCTGCTTGTACTGTGGTATCATTCTGGGTGATGGTAGGATGCTGCTCAGGGCCAGGGTCATACTCACCTGGGCTACATAATCTGAGAGCTCCTCCATTTCTCTTTTCATGTTGTCCAGGGAGGTACATCTTAGGTCATTCACACCGAAATGTACAATGACAGAGTCATATTTGGACCTGTTGTTGAGGGACCTGAGTGGGTGCATTATGTGGCAGATTCTGGTGCCTTACATGCAGCTGACTGTTACTTTCTCCTTATTCAACCTAGTTACTGTGACAGCCTCACTATCGAGTCACCTATGACTAGTGTTTCGGGGCATGCTGTTTTGCCTTAGGGGCTTTGATTGAGTGGCATACTGTTTAGGAGAGCTATATGTCTCATGATTAGTGTTGTGTTGTGGTGGTCGAGTGCGTTTCTGCATTGGAGGTCTCTGCAGTTTGGGTAGATTTTTATTGAGAGCCTCCACGAAGGTGAGTATGTAGTTGGTGTTTTTATGTGTCGGCAGTACTGGTGTGTGTTCTGGAGGGCTATGTGTTCCATGTGGTGTGGTGCAAGTGTTGACCTTCTCCTCTTGACCAGCTATTCCAGTCTTGGCTGAGAGAGTGCGTGGCTTCCAATTTGGACATATAAGTGCATCTCTCACAAGTCTGAGTGCTGGGAGGTAAGAGGAGAGGGTTGTCATTATACATGAGGCAGTTGCTACATTGCCTCAGAATGCCCAAGTTCACCAGGTTAATAGGAGAATGCACAGAGAACTGACCTTTAGACATGCCTGGAGGGGTGAACATCAATAATAAGTACTGGAGCTGTTTTCTTGTAGAACATTTAGTGCTGGTACCACTTTTGTGTCCCACAATAATTGCTACAAAAAGTCTGGTAAAGTGCTAGACTAATAAGCTAGTAAAGGTGTAGGAGATGAGAGAACTAGTAGATCTAAGGGAAAATTTGAAGAGCAGACTTTGGCACTGCTCAGAAGTTTACAAAACGTCCTGGATACAGAAAATCTGTATCTGGACTAGACTAGTTACAGGAAAGGTGGGAAACAAGCGCAAACATGGACTTTTAAACCAGAAAGTTGAAAGAGATGGAAAAACTGCCCAAACGGCCAATAAACTACAATTTCTGGGCCAGAAACCACTCCGCTTGTGGTATATAGGCTACCTAGTGCTTACCACTCCCACTGATAAGCCAGAAGGCTTCCCTCCAACACAGAAAATCTTGGTGGGCTCAGAAGCTTACATACAGTCATGGATACAGCACATCTATATCTGGTCTAGAAAAGTTATAGGAAAGGTGGGAAAAGCACAAACACAGGCTTTTAAACCAGAAAGTTGAAAGAGATGGAAAAACTGCCCAAACGGCTAATAAACTACAATTTCTGGACCAGAAACCACTCTTCTTGTGGTAGATAGGCTACCTACTGCTTACCACTCCCAGTGATAAGCTAGAAGGCTTGGCTTCCTACTGCTTACCACTCCCACTGATAACCTAGAAGGCTTTCCTCCAACACAGAAAGACTTGGTGGGCTCAGAAGCTTACATACAGTCCTCGATGCAGCAAATCTGTATCTGGACTAGACTAATTACAGGAAAGGTGAGAAATGAGCGCACATGTGGGCTTTTAAACCAGAAAGCTGAAAGAGATGGAAAAACTTCCCAAACGACCAAGAAACTACAATTTCTGGGCTAGAAACTACTCTTGTGGTAGATAGGCATTCAGGTCGCTCCACCACAAGTACAAATATGACTCTGTCATTCTCCATGTTGGTGTGAACGACCTGAGACATACCTCCCTGGACTACATGAAAAGAGACATGGAAGAGCTCTCCTATCTTGTAGCCCAGGCAGGTATGACCTTAGCCCTGAGTAGCATCCTGCCATCACCCAGAATGCTAGTGCAGTGCAAGGAAAAAATGATTGACTTCAACAATTGGCTAAGCTTCTGGTGTCATTCTAAGGGTATCCCGTATCTGTCTACCTGGGATGACATGGTCGACAGACCACAATGCTTTGCCAGAAATGGCCTGAAACTGTCACCCCTGAGATTCCGGATACTGGCTAAGGGTCTTACCACCCCTGTAGTGCCTTTTTTAGGCAAGGTTCAAATGATAAATTCACCACAGCAACAGGAACAGGCAAGCAAAAACTGAGGGTAATGCTACTCAATGCTAGAAGTCTAAATCTCAAAATGCACTCACTCAAGGCACTCCTCAAAATGGAGAACATCGATACCTGTGCAGTGACTGAGAACTTGTTCAAGGCTCTAGAAAGCACCCCTGCATTACCAGGCTATAACTCATACCACACTTTTTGGCCATCTGACCTGGACCAGAACACCAAAGGTGGAGGTGTGCCCATATTCATTAAGGATATCCACAGCTCCAGGCTAGTTGCACAGCATAATGCATCCGAGGTTATCCAAGTGCAACTAGCTCTGGGCAAAACTGCAATCCAAATTGTAGCTTGCTACTGATCCCCCACCATGCCCCATGATTCCCTCTCCTCTTTTCTTGATATACTGGAAAATATTAGGGTTCAACCAAACACCCTAATAATGGGTGATTTCAACTACCCCACCATTAACTGGGAAAACTACTCATGTACCAACTCCATCGATGAACGCTTTCTGGAATTCATAAATTCCATTGACCTGTATCAACTTATCCACACCCCCACCATGGGCAACAATATCCTAGACCTAGTCATTACCAACATGAGTGACCGGTGTTCCACACCTGAAGTCAACTCCTCATTGGTCAGATCTGACCATAAGCTAATCAACCTAGATATCCACATCCCGCCCCCACCCACCATTAAGGAAACCAAGGTAAAACATTTCTCCAAAGCCAACTTCATGTTTCTTTCTTAAGACAGAAGTGGCGAACGTCATGACACCCACGCAGATGGACAATACAGTTACGACTGATGAATCCTACACAAATGCACTCTATAAGCACTTACATAAGTGCATGGATCGTGCTATCCCTAACAGAGCCAAGACACTATCCTCCAAAAAAAACAAACTCTACAACAGAAGGAGGAAACTGTTGCAAAAGAGAGTAAAATCCCATGAGTGGAGAAGCTCCATGGTCAGCCTCAGTAAGAAGCTGAGATCCCTTATAAGATCTGCTAAAGCTAGCTATGAAAACAAAATCAACACTCTTTCTAAGGGCAACCACAAAGCATTCTATAACTATGTCAAGAATCTCAATGGCAACACCCCAGATCTGCTCTGAGTTACAGCACAAGGGCACGAAAATTACAGAACCAACTGATATTGGCAACATCCTGGCAGATAGGTTCAGTGCTAACTTTACCCCCCTCAAACCCCTAACGAGCCCATATCTATATTAGAAAGAATGCAGAGTCCTTGTAATCAAATCTATGCAGGTAAAAGCTGCACTCTCTAAAACCAAAAGCACAGCATCCATGGGACTGTACAACACCCCAGGCTGCGTTTTATATGAACTTCAGAATGAACTGGCTCCCCACCTAAGCACCATGTTCAATCATAGTCTCATGTCAGGCTTTGTGCTCAATGAATGGTACACAGCAACAGTTATTCCACTCCATAAAGGGGGAGCCACCACTGATCCTGGGAACTATCGCCCTATTAGCCTGACGAGCCTGGTCTGCAAGACCATGAAATGTATCATCATGGAACTCATAAATACATTGGTAACCTCCAAACTCTGGACCCCACCCATTTAGGGTTTGTGAAAGGCAGATCATGCCTTCTGAACCTGATCAACTTCTTTGAGGCAGTCACTAAAGCCGTAGATGAGGGGTAAGGTGGTTCACACAGCCTATCTTGACCTCGCCAAGGCTTTTAACACCATCCCTCATTCTGGAATTATAGCTAAACACACTAAACTAGGTATAAATCCCTATGTCACAAGATGGGTTGAAAACTGGCTCGCTGACAGAACCCACACTGTAAAAGATGCAGACTCCAAATCTGACTTCATACCAGTGACAAGTGGAGTACCACAGTTTTCAGTCCTGGGATCTCTCCTGTTTGGTATCTACTTCTCTGAAATACAGGCTAACACAGAAGACCTCTAGCTAGTGAAGTTCACAGATGACTGCAAACTAGGAGCCATAGTCGAGTCGTCACATGATGTGGACATCCTACAGAAGGGCCTCACTGAGACAGATGCCTGGTGTCAGAGGCATTGCCTCAAGCTCAATTCCAGAAAGTGCATTGTCAACCTCTTTGGTAAAAACTCTTTACCCATGAACTACCACATAAACTGCAGTCTACTTAATGCTGAATGTGTGATAAGAGACCTTGGGACCCAGGTGGACAGTAGTGTCCTTTGATAATCACAATGCCACAGTAATCAGCAAATCCTTCTATGTGGCACACCTCATCACAAAAGGTTCTCATCCAGGAAAAAAGAGGTCATTGTTCCCCTCTACTTGGCACTCATTAGACCAATTATAGAGTACAATGCCCCTTTTGGAATGTACCTCACAAGGCATCTGCAGCAGCTGGAAAGGCCACAGAAGTACCTCACAAAAAGGATTACTGGCCTCAAACAGATGCCCTGCACTGACCATCTCAAAAAACTCCAGCTTTACTCTGTAGCATATTGCCTACTCTGAGGAGATCTCTGCCTAACATATAAAGCTATGTTAAACCCAGAGCTGTTGGACATGCTACACCTAAAGAAATCCCAATCCCTCCAAGCTACATGCTCTAGGGACCTAAACCTTGTCAACACAATAAACAGGACATGCTGGATGGATAGATTCCTGTCCCAGAGACTTTCTATACTCTCGAACAAGCTACACATCTATGTCAAGCAAAGTTCCACATTAGCACTCTTCAAGAAAAACCTTGATGAGTGGATTGGAAATAGGAAATATACCCCAGGGATCACTTCTGTGGCTCTGCTCGACAGGAGCACAGGAAATTAACTTTCTTGGGTGGTGTAAGCCAGGGAACGTTGTTTAACTAGGCTTACTTAGGCCCTTGGACTGATAGCCTAGTACCTACCTATGAACCTATGAACCTAAGAAGAACAAATCCAGAATGTTCTTTTTTAAACTTCTTTTTTCTAGGATGGCAATCCATCTTCACCCCCAATCTGATATATGCCAACTCTGAAATTGCCATACCTCTGAGAAAAGGAAATATTCCAGGAAATGGCCATCTTGGACTGCATATATATATATATAAGTCTGTTTTTTTCCAGCCATTCAGACTTCATGTTTCAGGACTTACTCTAGTTGGTTTTGACATTTCAAATGGTTACCTTAGAACATTGCTAGAATAAATGTTATTTTTGCATATAGTATGCAATTTCTGCATAACATGGAATATAAGGTGCATATATTTGTCATTATTTAGAAACTACAGTCATTGATGATCTGTAGGAAAACTACAGATTTTATGAGGATGAAACCAAAAATATGATATAAAGTTTGGCAAATTTGGGGATTGCTGTGATTTGTTTCACATAAAGAGTAATCAGTCCACAAATATTACAACTTATTTCATGCAAATGTACATTAGTCCTGCAAAGATAGATGGTTAACAGAGAAAATGAGAAGAGGTACGTTACTTTCAGCAGCAAACAACCCCTATCAAGTTGTTACAGCCACTTTGTTGGGTACTCCCCATATGATTGTGACAAAAGCATTACCTCTCAACCTCTTAGCCCAGTAATCAGAGCCAAACCAAATGGCAACAATGGATAAAGCCCAGAATCAAAAAAAGATTTTAAATAGTGCTGTTACATACTCATAAATTGCTGCAGTAGTAAGTTTTACACTGTAATGTATTTTTTCTGAGGGATATAAGTTTGAAACATAAATATTTGATATTTACCGAGTGCATTCTTCAATGTTAAAGCCACAAAATGTATGAGGAATTTGTCAAAAATAGGTAAATCCATAAATATTTTGCAAAATTTGACAATGTTTTCCCTTTCTTTAATACAAACAGCATCCAACGTGTATTTCATATAAATGCACACTACTCCTGATAAGCCATACTATGACCTAATTAAATTACAAAAGTGTAAGTTGTTTATATCCACATCCAGACTGCCATTTAATAACTGCAATCCTCAGCATGTTGCCAGAAAACCACAAATGTTATGAGGTGCAGTCCACAAATATGAGGCTAAGAAAGGAACATACTGAAAAAAATCAGGAACAGTTGGAGCTTTGTATCACATAAAAAGTACAAGAGTAAATGTAAGTTGAGCAAATGATAAGATGAGCAAATGACAAGATGAAAAGTTGCTTTATTTTACAACCTGCCCTCCCCCACTTGAAGTGGCAGCAATCCTCAATAATTTGTCAGAAAAATGCACATTTTATGAGACTCATTTGAAAACATGAGGAAATGGAATATACATTTTATAAAGTCAGGAAGAGTTTCATTTTGGAATCACATAACAGCACACAGAGATTAAATATTCCCACTTATTCCATAAAAGTCCTCACTAGTCCTATAAACACAGGCTATAAACTGGTCAAGCAACATAAACATGAGACAATGTCATAGTTATTCCATAAAGTCAAGAAGAGTTTCAATTTGAAATCTCAGAATAGCACTCAGAGATTAAATATTCCCACTAATTCCTTAAAGAATACTCACTAGCCCTAGAAACACAGGCTGTAAACTGGTCAAGCAACATAAAGGTACGTTACATACCAAACCTATTAGGCAATGACAAAGACAGTCTGTAAAATCAGGGCTCAGTTTTAAATTTGTTTCACATAAAGATTAGCCATAGAGTAAATATTCCTATTTATTTCATATGTATTTAGACTATCCCTTAATGCCAAATTTTAAATTGCACATATGAAATGGGTATGTTGCTTTCATCCAGTGCACAGCTAGTCCCCCACCAGTCCTTTTATTGCCAGCATATTTACAAGAGAGAATGTTATATAGTTAGCACATATTGTAATTTATTTCAAACAAATGCATGCTAGCATGAAGGCTTTTGATTCAGTTCCTCTATCAGTTGTATGTTGTGCCATCACTGGACATTTTTTTTAATTTTTTATTCCATTTTTATCAACAATCATGATTAAACAAATATATTATTAAAACATAAATAGAAACTGTTTACAATCATCCATATCTAAGCTTTTGTTAAGAATTACTACAAGTATCATTAGTATTTTTCAAGTGAATCACTCAGTTTTTCCATGCAATATACTGATGTATAAAGTTAGGTGTTTTCATTTTAGTGATTAACAATTCTTTCTTGCATACACTTTTTGCTAAATTTATGAATTCAGAGAATAGTATGGTATTTTTGCATTTCCAATGTTATTAAAACATAAATAGAAACTATTTACAATCATCCTTATCTAAGCTTTTGTTAAGAATTACTACAAGTATCATTAGTATTTTTCAAGTGAATCACTCGGTTTTTCCATGCAATATACTGATACATAATGTTAGGTGTTTTCATTTTAGTGATTAACAATTCTTTCTTGAATACACTTTTTGTTAAATTTATGATTTCAGAGAATAGTATGGTATTTTCACATTTCCAATGTAAAGTAATGACTTTCCTTGTGATCATTAAAATTGACCATAAAAGAGTCTTATGTTTTTGGAATAACTTCTGGAATTGAAGCATTAAATAATATTAATGAGTTTGTTATTATACATTTATCTGATTGTGAAAAAAATGTTAAACTCTTTCCAAAATGGAGATATTATTTTACATTCTAGTATCATTCTAACATCATAAGCTACAGCCAGTCTGTTTCTATATTATTCTCACATCTCCAGCAATTAACAATTTATATTTTGTTTATTATTGCAGCCTTATGTGGAGTTATAAATGTTCTATGCAGATATTTCCAAGTAAATAACTTCCAGTACAGTGAAGAAGATGGTTTTGTTTATCGATTTAAATAATAATATTTTAGTTGCCTCAGAAAACTCTGCAATATTATCTCTTGTAGAGTAATCCCAAAAAATTGCTTCTATAAAGGAGCAATCCATTCTTAATATCCCACATGTTTTTGATAGATGTGACTTAGCCTTACCTATATTAGTATTGCTGTTAAAGGAAAATTAAACATTTGGGGAACATTTATTTTACAAGTGAGTTTAAGGACACTTTTAATTTATCATTTACATAATCCCTACAACTTTTCAGACAAAACCAGTTATTCTGTTGGAAATTACATCTGGCTAATAAATACTCAGATCAATGTGTTTTATTACCATTTATAAACGGCTGCCAAAATATTAAACTACTATCTTTAGAATCAAGCATTTTTCTTAGATTAAACATTCAAAAGTAAATGCTATGAGAAGTAATAGGAATGCAAGTGCTTTTATTTTTTAATTATAATTTAGATATCTTCTAACTTCTGATAAAATATAATTAGTCAATGGGATATAGAAGCATTTATTTTTACTACTCAGACAATAATAATTTAATATCCAGTAGACTTTATTGTAAACAATTTGTGCATGTGGAACAATCATTAATATATTATTACTTAACAATATTTTTTCTAGAATTAATTTCCACTTAGAATCATATAAATTATTTAACCATTGAGCTAGAATTTGTATAATTGCGGCTTGTAAGTACAAATCAAAATTAGGGAAGCTAATACCATCTTCTTTACATTTTATCATATGCCATTCTAATTAAATCCTATGTTTATAAGGGGACCATAAAAATTTAAGTAACATAGAATTTATTTTTTTACTTTTATTTGGGGGTATGATTAAAGACTGCATATAAACAAAATTTTTGGTAATATTATCATTTTATTTTGTTAATATTATCATTTTATTAGCATACACATATCTTTCATAATGAAAAATACCTTATTCCTAGAAGATATTAGTTGTGTAATCTTATTAATTATACCTGTATAGTTAACTAATATTAGTTCTTTTTGCTACTTGAAGGTATAGTAACTCTAAAATATTTAATTTGATTATTCTCCCATTTAAATTGTTGTACTTTTTTAGGTCTGATTTTACATCTTTGTTAATTAGCAATGCATTGGTTTTGTTATGATTGAATTTTAGTCAAGAAATATCTTCAAAACATTCCATGGCTTTGATTATATGTTGGAATGATGAATTGATGTTACCAATAGTTAATAATATATCATCTGCAAATAACTGTATTTCAGAAAAGTGATGCTCATTGATTGAAAAACCTTTTATATTTTTATTTGATCTGATGTGATTTTCAACTGGTTCAATACATAAAACAAATAATAGAGAACGTGGACATCCCAGTTTTATACCTTTTAAAATTCTAAAAGATTTAGACAGGAAAAAACATATTTTGTTAAATGCAGATGTATTGTTATATAATATTTTGATTAAGTTTATAAATTCTACAAAAATAAATAAATATATATAAGTATATATATATATATATATATATATATATATATATATATATAGTTACACTTGAAAACATCGAAAACCCATAGCATCTAAATTCATAACATCTAAACCACAACATCTAAAACCCAAAACATCTAAAACTCGTGACATTGAATCTCAAAACATTGAAAACTACAAAGCAACTATAAATAACATCCCACAGAGGTTTTACTACATTTATGCAGGGGGCAAGCCCACCCTGCACCCCCCACCCCCCATAAATTAAATATACCAACTCAGAGGCCGCACTAAAGTGGGGGAAAAAGTTAATTTCCTAACCCCACTGTAGATGTTTCTTAAGTTCATTATGTTAATGAGGAGATTAAAATGTTTTGCAGTTGATGATAATCTACGTTTTTAGTGATGTGAAGCTTCATAAAAGAACAAGTTGTATATGTAAGACACCAAATCTTAACTGACACGCCAATAAGTACAGCAAAATCAGTGCAGTTCAAATATATTACAACATGCATTCCTATACTGTCAAATATACATATACATCATTCTTTACCAAAAAACTAAAGACACTTTTTATTAGGCTCATTTAGACCTAATAACCGATTTTTTAAACTTATTAACATTAAAACGTTATATTTAAAGTTTGCCTTGTATAATTTAGCCTTGTTATCTGCCTTTGTGACCTTGTGGAAGTATTTCTTATTTCACAGGATGTTTAAAGGTCAAGTTCTTCCTTTAGCTACAGTAATTCCATGACATCATTGTAGGGCTTCTGTGAGTGAGAAAAAGCTTGAGACTCATTTCAAAGCTCTGAAAACATTTAAATATGCTTCTTGATGGAAAACCTGTGTTTAGCTTCACTTTTAAACTTATTATAGGGTCATAGGTTCATAGGTGTTTACTAAGCTAACAATTACAAGTGCCTTATTAAGCCTAATCATGCATCCCAAATCTCTGATGAGTTCTGATACCCTTGATAAGTGTAAGGATGGGCCTGGGAGATAAACTGTTTGCCAATTACCTGTTTGCATCACAGACATAGGTGCTAAACCTGGGATGAATTTCCCATTTCCCATCCTATTGTCCAAGTTGCACTTGAATTAGATTAGGGAGGAACTCTGCTTCACATGGATGGGGAGCCTGTTCCATAGATGAGGTAGTCTCTGGTATACATACCTATCTCTCCAACAGGTCCTATGTATATTACAGGTAAGATTTCAGTCTTTAGAATGGGTAATTTTGGTACTGTTTGTTTTGTGGATGTGCAGGAGGTCCATCAGAGTGGGGTCTGACAATGTCTTGTATGCCGAGCATAGATCTCCCCTCAAATGCCTGTAGGAGAGAGAATACAGAGATAGACCATTGAGATGGTCTGCATATGACATATTACTTATGACATGTATTATTTTAGTGAAGAACCTCTGTGGACATTTCAGTTGTTGTATATGCCTGGTTAGGTACATACCAAAGGGGGCATTGTAGTCAATGATAGATCTGATGAATGCTGAATACAGTGGAACAATCACTTCTTTGGACTTAGATGTCATACCTTTGTTTATAAGTTGCACAGCATAGAATGATTTCCTCCCCACTGTAGACATGTGATGATCAAAGGCTAGATTACTATCTATGTGTGTGCCTAAGTCCCTAACTACTGGGTCAACTCTAAGGGGTGTGTTGTCAATATAATAGTTTCCAGGGATGGATGACTTCCCAAAGGATACTATTAAGCATTTCTTAGCATTTAGTTTTAATCCATGACTCTGACACCAGTTGTTTGTCTGTGTCAGCCCCCCCTGGAGAACATCTGTGTCAGTGTAAGATTCACTGACAGCTCCTAATTTGCAATCATCTGCAAATTTAGTCAGGCAGAGACTGCTGATATTGGCTTTGACATCTGAAAAGTAAATGCAAAAAAGGAGTGTTCCCAAAGACTCATCCCTGAGGGACTCCATTTCTGACTGGCCTCTTTGTAGAGGTGGACTAATGTCCTGGGTCCTGTTTGTTAGCCAGTTGGCTATCCACCGGATGACATACAGGTTTGTACCTAACCTCTTGAGTTTGTCAACAATGGCCAAGTGGGGTATTGTGTCAAATGTTTTGGCCAGGTCAGGATAGGCAGTGTGAATGATTTTGCACTCATCCTTTGTTTCAGTGACCTTCTTAAAGAAGTCCACCAGGTTGAGTATGCTTGATCTACCCTTGATGAAACCAAATTGGGTTGGGTCCAGTATCTGCAGGTTTACTATATCTCTATTGATCATCTCCATGATAATTCTTTCCATGGCTTTACATATAAGACTATTGAGACTTATAGGACTGTAATTTCTAGGGTCTGTAGATGGCCCACCTTTGTCCAGAGGGATGACTGTTGCCCTTCACCTTTCATGAGGCATGAAGCCTGTTTGAAGCTACAGTTATATAGTAAATGCTTGTGACCACATCACTGCTACAGTATAGAAAGCCATTTTAAATGGACATTTACATGAAAGATTAACTGTAAAGCTGTTTCATGAAATAAAGTATACCTTTCATTTAACATAAGTAAAGCAGGTTTACCATTTATATAAGCCATATACTTTTTAAACAACTAAAGATTTAGTAGAAAAGAGAGAGAGAACACACAGATTCACACTAGACATATCACATAGCATTAGAATATTATTGTTACATAATTTGTTCTTCTTTAAATATCTAATATTTACTTATTATTAGTATAGAACTTACATGTTATACCATTTAATTACACTATACAGTAATGTGACACTTCAAGCTGTTATTTGAATATGAATACTATTATTAACCTCAAAAGGACTAGTTCCCTGCTTTTGCTCATGTATTCAACAATAACCCATATATATATGAAATTGAATAAGTAACTTTGTATTAAAACAGTATCTATAAGACAAAATAAAAAAAAACTTTTACCTTGTTTAACATGGCACTGTTATTTAGAAGTTAATGAAAACAAGAGTATACTAAGAACTTACAACTTGTCCAATATAAGTTCATTCATTTGTCTATAAGTATTTTACTTTGTTTTTCTTTTAAATTCCATCCATTTTTTGTGGCTTGTCTCTTTAAACTTTTCAGTGTCCAATCCATAACTTCAGTCTTGTCCAAAAGTTTCTTCTTTTATACAAACTCCTCTGCATCATTTAAGGTGTTGAATGTTTTATGTCTCTCAGATAAAAAAAATCTTTATTTTAGCTGTTAATACAAACTGTGCTTTGATGTTTACTTTTTTAAAATTTTGTATTAAGGGAACACATGCCTTTATTTTAGTCATAATAGAAGTGGAATAGTCATTATCAAATCTTATGGAGTTGTTTAATTTTTATAGGTGAGTTAGCCCAGGCTGTTTTTAGGACTAAGTCTTTATCTTGACTTGACATAATTTTAGCTAGAATTGAATATGGAGAAGGTGGATTATTTTTTAATGAAGTGTTTGAGAGAGAGCTATGTGCTCTCTCAATGCCAAATGAGAGAGCTTCAGGTAAGTTTAGGGACTTAGGAAGCCAATTATTTAAAATAAGATCATGTTGTCTCCTTCTTCCTTCTCTAGTATTCCATAGATTTTTATGTCATTTCTTCTTGACCAACTTTCAAGATCTCCTATTTTTTCTATAAGTTCAGAATTCTGTTTAAGAATAAATTCAATGTGATTCTCATTGTCAACTACTCTCCATCCATGTCATTTACTGCTTCTTCCTCTTCAGTTGTTATTTGCTGTGACTATTGCTTAATCACCTCATTTAATAGCTCCATCTGCTTCTTGATTTTTTATTTAATATTGTTCATTTTTATCTCCAGTTTATTTATTTTCGATGCAAGATCCTGGATACTTGTTAGTATAGACTACAGTTCTTTTTTTCAGTATAGATTCTTGTGTAGTTCCTTTCATGTGACTCATTGTAGTAATGAAGCAATAAGTTGTTCTGACAGGAAAATATAACAGAAAAATCACCAACTAAATTTTTCTGTAACAATCATATAGGTAGCTGCTTAACTATTATTTTTCCAGTGAAGAAATACTATAAGCTGAATTTTCTGATAACAAATCCCATCAGAATAAATGAAAGTAAGCGGGGCAAAATAACAGCGCTCCATCTTGGTGATGCTCCCAATCATCAATGGGCATTTTGGACACTTGCTTGTTATTCATATGAGTATACTATGTTTAATGTTATCAGAGAAAAATACACGAGCTACATTTTTTCACTGCACCTGTTCTACTGTCTCCCCTTCATACCTTTTCATAATCCCTTGAATTACACACATTATTTATTTCTTTGTATTTGTCCTTTTGTTAACTAGTTTAGTCTCACTAGGCTAGTAACCTCTTTTTAGGTGATAACTGAGGAGGTGTTTATACTAGTAGGAGAAATTTGGTCAGGGCATATGGGAACTTTCACTACTTTTTTCAATAGGTGCCTAAGAATTTTTAGCATCCACATGAGCTACCGCCAACTCAAGCAGATGGGGCCTCAGTTTAATGTCTTATAAGAAAAACAGCCCACACAGCAGTGCCCCTCCCCTTATGCTACACTGCATTGGAACCAATTGATCTGTCTGATGTGGCAACAGAACCCACAGCCTTCTGTACCAACAATGACAGTGCTACCTTTTGTGTCACTGATTTCTCCACTTACTTTGAAACTATATGCAGCAGCATATAGACTTGTATCTGTTGCTCCAGCAAGGCCTGTCAATTCCCCACATATGGTAACTCAAAACATCTGTGGACCAGACTTTTGCAGTCATCTCCACACCTCAAATAGCAGCTTCAGGGGACACACCAGTCAATCATGCACAGGAGATTGGGCCTGTTGTCTCCAAAGATAGTAACGAAAGTGGAGATGACACATTCATAACATACAGACAAGTGACTGACTTTGTAGAGGAGCTGATTGATTGGTGACTAGTTAGCAACATAGGCCATTTTGAGAATATTCTCCAGCAATTCAGTGGGTCATATTCATGCCCCACTTGGATCCTCCTGCCTGGGGCCTAGTAGTCAGCCTATTATGATAAGTAAGCTCACACAGAGAGTTGTGTGAAACAATTGACAGATGCATAACCTCACATTACCCAACTTCCTGGTGTTATCCATACTTTTGTATGTATGGCTGCTTTTGATTGTTGTCTAGTCTCACAAAACACCATTGTCTACTCTCTGTCTGAAGTCACCCTTTCCATTTTGCTTCCCCTTTGTCATTGTTTTGGCATGTCCCATGTCAGACTTGTCTGTTTCTGATATCTGCCATAACCCTTTTACCATCTTCTTACTTCCCTTACTTTCTTGTCCACTAATCTTGTTATCATACCTTTCAAATTTACAGCATTTGGAAAAACACTTTTAAGTTTTTAGTACCATGTCTATTACATCCCTAATAAAAATATTTCTTCTTATGGAAATTCTAATTAAATAAGAACACCATTAAAACAGTGTTCCTAATTTTTGATCAGTTCTGAAAGTGACAATAGAGAGGTATGCCTTACTTCTCTTTCCATCTTTATATACATAATATATATATTTATATATATATATATATATATATATATATAGTTATAGATATATATTTGGAGCTTATATCCCCGGGCCTCTACTGAAAATGGGCTTGTACCCAGTCATACTTTCCTGGTAAACAAATGTCAAATAAATAAATAAATACTATATAGCTAGATAGGTAGATAAATAGAGAAGAAATACTAGGAATCTAATTAACAAAAAAAAAATGCAGCATATTCTCACCTCTGTCCCAGTCATTCCTTAAGTTTTTATTTTATATTCTACCCCTTTTTCATCATTTGAAAATATTCCCATTTCTGACCCATATTTATAGCTTTCCAGATGACTTTTCCTTCTTGCTGCTATTTTCTAAGAATGATCACACAGGGTATCTTGGAAGTGCTTACAAAAGTGATGTTCATTGCATTGTCTTACCCGATGGCGGTGAGTAGTATATTTAATAAGCTCAACTTCTTCCACTGATATTCCTCATTCTTAATTATTAATGAGCATCAGGCCTCATAATGCAAACAAGGTAAACAGCAACAGACTGGCTGCAACCTTTGTCTACCAAGATTCTGAATCCCATTGAGAAAATAGTGATCAGGCAGGCTAAACCAGAAGTTACAACTGTATGTGAACTTAACTTTAGAAAATAAGTTTTGAAAAGAAAATTCAGCTTGTCAGAGAGGATGGATTAATAAAAGGACAAAATGATAATATAAGTACAGGAAATCATCTGTATAAGGGAAGCACAACAAAAGAGGGAAATTCAGTAAAAACATGATATTAACCAAATAAAGAGTGTGCATGTGAAGCATAGTAAACACAGGTATGACAAATCCACTTTGTAGGGTCAATGTTTGCTAATTAAAAATCCAGACTGATGATTCACTGGGATTTTGTTACTTCTATGAGCACTGACAATTTTTGTCATTGACATGTAGGTGACACACACACACACAAACACACACGCGCACACACATACACACACACACACACACACACACACACACACACACACACACACACACACACTCTCTCAAATAAAGTTTTAAAATTCCCAACAACTTAGAAAGATTGGTTTACCCTATTTACCACACAAATTATTCAAAATGTCTACAGTGCTTCTGCACCCAATTACACTTTTTCTGTATATATATTTAAATATTTTTTTCATTATGGAAATTACATTTTAACCTGGTTTATTTTAGATAAGTTCTTTCTGCAGAAAACCAAACCAAACATGGGTGACAATATAGTAACAGCATTAAAACCCTATGTATTCATATTCAGGAGAATTTCCCTTCCACTCCCCCACCCCACACAAGCTCTTCTTCTATTTCACTTAATTTTTTACTATATCCAAGATAGCTTAATGAAATGACAGCATTATTACAAATTATAATATTTTTCTGTAGTACTGACATTCAACAACTTGTTCAGTAAAACCATAGTTTGATGATTATTTTTAGACCTAGTACACATTCTTAAATTAAACATCAATAATTTTACAAAATCCTATCCTTATTTAGATATGGGGAACACACATTTGGCATTGATTTTTTTTGTTTTGTTTTTTCCTCGGACTACCCACTGGAGGAAGGCATAACTAATCACTTTTGGAGATGTGAGCTTTAAAACAGAATACTCTTGTGAGCAGATGAAGTTGAATAATGAGTCTTGTGTCTATGTGGAACCTCAACATTTGTGTGACTTAGTGATTTTGTGAGTTTGTCAACTGGGAATTGCAGTAAGTTTCCAAGATGTTATTTTTTTCTGTACTTGTGAACTGTTTATATTACTAATTATATTTAGACCTGTAGTATAGATAATGACTGTTTGCTTTTGCATCTCATGATTCATTTTTATTGTCCCTGTTTTTTGTTTCTTTTTTTTTTTTTTACCAAATTACTTATTTTAGCTTGGTGGATATTATCATTCTTATCTTAAGACAGATAAGATAAGATTCCTTTATTTTCATTGCACAAGTACAACAGAATTTGTAGCAATCCTCCTAAGGTGCATTCACATATAATGAACATGAATAAATAAGAGACTACAATACCGAACAATACAATATAATGCAATGCAGTAAACAACTACGTTATTGCATTTGGGTAAATTGTACATGAAAGGAATAAAGTAACATGCACAGGAATGTAAACATATACCTTATAATGTAAATGGCTATTATCTGTACTCAGTGTGAGTATTTAGCATTGTTCAGTTCACATATGGCTCTGGGATAGAAACTGTTCTCAAGTCTGTTTGTTCAAGCTGGGATGGACCTGAACCATCTTCCAGAAGGCAGCAACTCAAACAGGTGATGTCCAGGATGATAAGGGTCTTTCAAGATGTTGGTTGCCCTACTAAGACAGAGAGTGCTGAAGAGTCCTCCAAAGAGGGCAATGGGAACCAATGATTTTCTGGGCAGAATTAATAATCCTTTAAAGGGCCTTCCTGTCTGCTGTGGAGTTGTTTGCATACCATGTAGAAATGCAGTATGTCAAGATACTTTCAATAAAACAATGGGAAAAAGACACCGGTAGCTTCTCCTGCAGGTTGTTTTTCCTGGGAATCCTCAGGAAATGGAGTTTCTGCTGTGCCTTCTTGACTGCCCCTGTGGTGTTTATGGACCAAGACAGATCTTCTGCCATAGCTGTGATATGAACAGCTTCAGGATAGATGTTTTGTTGCAAGTTAAAGATGCCAAACTGATGACCTGGAATGGTGCAATCATTAGCATCTGGTAGCATGCATACAGCTATAATTATAACAACAGTGAACTCTCTAGGTAAATAAAAAGGCCTGCATTTGATTGTCATATACTCCAGATCAGGAGAGCAGTAACTGTCTACAATCTTTGCACTGGTACACCAGCTGTTATTCACATAGATGTAAAGCCCCCCACCTCTGCTTTTACCTGAGTCTTTATTCCTGTCCCACAAAAAATTTGTGCAGCTTGCCATCTCAATGGTTTCATCTGGTATACATGAGTAGACCCATGTCTCTGTAAATAATAAAATGCAACAGTATCTTACAAGTTTTTCATAGAAATCTGTAGCTGAAATGTATCCATTTTGGTTGTGTTAGATCGGGTATTAGAAAGAAATATGCTGGGAAGATATAGTTGGCGAGGATGTTTCCTTAGGCTACCATGTAGGCCAGACCTACAGCCATGCTTTTGCTTTCTGTGTCTTCTCTGGCTTCATCTCTTCCCCGGGCTGAAAAATAATTCAAGAAGAGCCTGGTGTTCTTGCTATTTCATCTGATATGTCATATGTATTTGTATGTACTGTATTTCTTTGATCTTGTTATAATCAATTTATTCCTTTTGGTATTTTTGTCTTCACAAAATATTGCTGGCTGGTATTTGTTTGAAACAACTGTAAGTGACATTACTCTGATCTGCTAACTCATTTAATGTCAATTATTGTGTTTATACATTTTTTTGTGAGTTCAGTTTAACATCTTATTTCAATCTGTTCTGATGAGATTTTTGTTTTAATATGGATATCATAAAATACTTTGGCTGATATTTGCATTTGTTTAGATAAGTGACTGACTTAGGTTTTGTTTGTCTTTACTCTGAGGTAAGGGTAAGTGTACTATCAAAAAAAGTTGATTGCAAGTGTTGTGATGGTTAAGAGGATGATATTGTGAAACTAGTTTTATATAGATGGGTTTATCATCACTGTGTCTCTGTAATCATTACTTGGTATGACTTCTAGGGGAACATTTATGCTGCATAGTGATTCAACTGTGAAGTGATTTAATTTTGGTTCTGTAGAATATGTGTGAACTGTAGGGTGTTTTGTGTCATTACATGTCTGTCAGTGTTTGATATATGCACTCTTGTTGAATGGTGTTATTTAGGCTATGAGGTGAAGAATTGTGCATTGATACAGAAAAAAGTGAATATTCTCTAATGAATGATTGCTGTTTATTACACTGATGGTTGTTGGACAGATTTCCTTGGTTAGGAAATTAGTTTTTGATGTGGGACTGAGTGCTGTGGAATGGATTATATTCTGTGTAGAAGACATGTTTGGACATGGGTATTTTTATTTATTTATTTATTTGCAGTTTGTTTACTAAGAAAGTCCATTGGGCAGAAATTAGCCCATTTTCAATGTAGCCCCTGGAGAAAAGCTCCATGCACAGTTTTACAACAGAAAAAAATCAACAAAATTTGCAATTAATACACAGTTTAAAAAATAACAGAAACAAAGTGGCATAGACAAATAGTAAACAAAAACATTGGTGGAATGTGCCCTGACAGAGCATTCTAAGGCAATATAAAAATATCAAAGTGACATTGAAAACAGTACAAAATATTTGTGGAATGTGCCTTGATAAAGCATTCTTAAGAAGTGTAAAATAAGAGGGCATATTGGAGTACAAGCCTTACAAGTACCTAAGTTTGTAAGACATAATAGGGGATCAGTAAAGTACCAAAGAGTAAAAGGTAGATGGAAATAGTGTAATTGAGTCTTAGGGTGAGTTCAGAGAAAACAAGGGTGAAGGAAGTAGGGGGTGAAGTAGAAGGAGTCAGGTGGGGTGAGAGCAGGAGCATTCCCAGTGAGAAGATAGGTGGGAATGGAGCAAGGTCTTAAAGGTGGAGTGATAGTCAGTAGTTCAAATGTGTGAAGGAAGTGAATTCCATAGTCATGCTAGGGAGAAAGATAATAGAAGTTGTCCTGGAGTACATATTGGTTTGTACACTTCAAGGAGGTTTTGATTATTGGACCTGAGTAGTCTGTCAGGCTGATGCATTTTGAGGGTGGAGGAGAGGGAGGGGCAATTAGAGGGTTTGAAGCTGAGCTTATAGGCATTAGAGAGTTGAAAGTAGGAGAGATAGTTAGGAAGTTCCAGCCAATTCAAGGTGTGGAGAGCATTGCAGTGGTGAGATGATGATTTGGATCCGGTGGCAAACGCAGATACTTTTTTGTAGCAGGAAGACAATTTTGACTTTAGGGAGGATTGAAGATTAGTAAGGACAGGGGCTCCATACAAGAGGGAGGGGATGAGGTTGGTTGTATTGAGGATGTGTTTGGTTGAGGGAGTAAGATAGCGACTGTGACGATATAGCATTCCTAGCTTTTGGTGGGGGTTCTTAATATTAGTTTGCAGATGAAAATCAAACTTTATTTGTTCATAAATAAGGCCACCTAGAAGCTTTGTATGGGGGAGTCTTTTGATGGTGTCATGTTTTGACTAGCTATAGAGAAGAAGTTCTTTTCTATTTTGGTGCATTTAGAAGGGTAAATATCATGATTTTGAATTTAGATGCATTGAGAGCTACATGATTGTTCAACATCCAAGACTCAGTGCAAGAGAAGGCATCTTGAGTTAATTTCATGAGTTTGGAGAGGGATTCAGCAAAGCAGATAATGGTATGGCATATTGGACAAGTTTAGCATTTGGGATACACTGATGAAAGTCATTAATGAAAATGTGAAATAGTAAGGCACCCAGTATAGAGTCTTGGGGGATGCCTGTCAGAGTGTGAAGGAAGGAAGAGGTAGAGTTTTTCCACTTGACAGCTTGTTGTCCATCAGAGAGGCAACTTGAAGAACAGTTGATAGAATAGGAAAAAAGATGGAAATGAGAGAACTTGGACAAAAGAAGGTTATGTGAAACAGTTTTGAAGGCCTTAGATAAGTCTAGAAGGATAGATACAATATTGCCGGACTCATGAGCATGGTTGATGGTATCGAGGAAGGAGAGAACGGCAGTGGTGATGCTGTGTCCAGGTCTAAATCTCTGTTTTGTGGGGGTCAGCAGTTGATTATTTAAGAGGAAGGGTAAGAGTTGCAGATGAATACATTTTTCAAGAATTTTAGAGATAGGAGACAGGATGGCTATTAGACGGAAATTGGAGATAGTGTTGTTGCAACTTTTTTAAAGGGGAATGATGAAGGCTTATTTCCAGAGGAGGGGTACATAGGATTCTTTGATGGAATGATTTATTAGGATGGAGTTGGGAAGAGCTATACCATCGGTAGCTAGCTTGAGGAAGTTAGATGGAAGGTTATCTGAGGCATTTGAGCATGGTTTCAAATTTTGTAGGAGTTTTTTTTATGGTAGCGAAATAAATGGGTTTGATAGTAAAGTGGGCAGGTGAGTAGCTTTGGTGTCAGAGAGGGTAGAGTTAGTGGTGAGGGATGGGGTCAGAGCTGATACATTATTAGGGAAAGATGCAATGAGCTTCTCTATTGAGTCTATGAAGAAGGAGTTAAATTGGGCAGCTAAGAAAAGATCAGTAGAGTTAGGATCTGGGCAGGGGTTGTCCTTTTTGCCAGGACAGAGGATGGCAAAGATACTGTTCCAGAAGTTTTTGGGGTTTGATTTATGATTGTTTTGTAGCTTGGATAGTAGGATTTTTGGTCAGAGGCAATGTTTTTTTTTTTTTTTTTTTACTTTATTACAGAGTTGCTTGGATTCAGTCAGGGAGTTGAATGTTTTATATGTTTGGTAATGTTTCCATAATTTATCTCAGAGATGCATGAGGGTTATAGTTTCTATGATTAGTCTTGGATTTAACCCTTTTAGTTCTGGGGGAGCAAACCTGCTTCGTATGTTAATGAATGAAGTATTGTAGTAAGTAACAGTGTTGTGCAGATGAAGGGTTTTTAGATGGTTACAGTTCATGTGTTTTAAAGAGTCAGAGAAGATTTGATGGTTGAAAATTGTCAGGGTATGGACTGAGATATAATTGTGATGTAGATGGAGGGAGGAAGGTGAATGATGTGCGAAGGCAGGGAGATGATCACTGACTTGGGAGGGTACCACTAACAGAGATAATGTGGGGATGGGAAACTAATATCCAGTTCAGAATGCTGCCAGAAGTGTTATCTGTAGTAGCTCTGGCAGGAGAGTTTATCAGTTGGGTGAAGTTCTATAGGTTTATATTTTGAGAGGTTGTGGGTAAGTGTAAAGAAGTCCAGTTAATATTAACATCACCTAGGAGTATAGTTTCATTACTTATGTTAGATGAGAACCAAGAGAGAATATCTTCAAGAATGGGCATATTGTTACCTGGTGGGATATATAGGGCAGCTATGCATATGTTTTTGTGGTTGGTAATCTTTAGGAGGGCTAATTGTGCTATAGGCTTAGTATAGGGTGTCACTGTTAGGGAAGAGGAGAAAAGTAGGGCTACTCTACCACCTTTCTTTTGGGTTCTTCTAATGATTCTATAGTTGGGAGGGGTGATTTCAGAGTCTTTTATATGAGATTTAAGCCATGTTTCAGAGATAGAAAGAATGTCATGGTTGTTATGGGAAAGCCAGGCATGAAAGTTAGGTAGCTTATTGCATAAGTTTTGGGCATTTGTTGTAGCAAAAAGGAGATATTTGTGGGAAGAGGGTGAAGGTGGAAATGGTGAGCTAGGTAGCTGATTGACTGAGGGTCCAGGGGATGTATGTCACCAGAAAGGAGGATAGAGATTAGTTGAAAAATGAGGGAGGAGAGGTCTTTGGATTCTTTAGAGTTGGAGTTGAGGACAAGGAAGCAAGTAAGGTATGGATTGTGAGGGATGGGGACTTTGTTAGAGATATCAGGAATAGGTTTTCTGATAAAAAGGAGAGAGTCATTGTAAGTATAAAGGTTGGGAGACATATAGGTAGTGAGGAAGGATTCATTGTTGTGGTATATAGAGGTTATGTGAAAGGGAGGGAATAAGTGATGTTTGGGAGACTGGTGAGGTGGAGAAGGCAGTAGAGGAAGAAAGGAAGACATATTAAGGGTAATGTCTGTGCAGGTTTGACTAGCATAATAGTTCCTGGGTTTTTATCAATGGTGGGGATGAGTGGTATGGTAGAAATGGATTAGTACTGGTAAAGCTGGTTTGTGGTGCTAGGTGGAATGAATACAGTAGTAGGGAGGAAGGGAGATTAGAAGTGGAGAGGGGAGGTTACTAGAATAGGGGTGTCAAAGGGAAATAGAGATCTATAGGTAAGTAGGGACTGTTCTGATTCTGGAGTGGGAATGGTTATGGGGATATAAGTGTAGAGGTGCCAGGCAGGTAGAGTGAGCCCGAAGGGTGAATGGAGTGGGCAGAGATGAGAAGGAGGAATGAGGAGTAGAAGCCAGAAAACCAATCAGTTATACAATCACAATCAAAAAGCTGCTGGCAAGCTCGGAGGTATGTGTGTTGCTAAATTTAATTGTAGTCCAAAACTCTGTGGGGGAATAACAATTTGCTACTAAAACTCAACAAAAAGCACTAGGAAAAGACTGAAACCCCTAGTGCTGCAAACTATTGTCAGTTATTGGTAGAGATAGTGGGTATATACTGCCACTTAATGGCATTCCTGTATAATATAAAGCTTATACTCTTTCTATAATGAGAGAGGAAGGTAGCAAACAGGGGAGGGAGTTTAGGGAGTATACTACACTTGGGCTGATATCTGAAATATGTTAGGCATTAGTTTCATTGCCTATAATAGTTTAGAAAAACATCTTTTTTTAATAGATGGAGGGTGATGATTGATTTATGATGTTCTGAGATATAGCATGATAGTTTTATGCATGAGATATAAACTCCATATTTAGCAAGCTAGAAAAAACAAATTCAATATTTTATTGGGTTATTGTAATGGCATGTGGAAGAAAAAACGGTATGGAGGAATAAGTATTGTAGAAATCTGATGTGAAGGGTTGAACTAAGAGGTTATGTTTATAGTGCCCCTTTAGTCTCATCACATGGATGTTTCACACTTCTTTCAAGTGGAAAGACTAATGTTGGTAATGTTAGTTATATTATTATAATTAGAATAATAATACCATTTCTATTTAATTATTCACAATCTTACAATAGCATTAAATATTCAAATAATAATTAATAATAAATAATTAATTCAAAATTATATTTCAGATTTATTTTGATAATCTAATAAATTGTTAAATTTAAATAAATAAATAATACATTGTTTAATGATATCTTAGAAAGTGAGAGGATGCCTGAGGAATGGAGAAAAAGTGTTTTGGTACCGATTTTTAAAAATAAGGGTGATGTGCAGAGCTGTAGTAACTACAGAGGGATTAAATTGATCAGTCACAGCATGAAGTTATGGGAAAGAGTAGTGGAAGATAGGTTAAGAAGGGAGGTGATGATTAGTGATCGGCAGTATGGTTTCATGCCAGGAAAGAGCACTACAGATTTGATGTTTGCTCTGAGTGTTGATGGAGAAGTACAAAGAAGGTCAGAAAGAGTTGCACTGTGTCTTTGTGGATTTAGAGAAATCATATGACAGGGTGTCTAGAGAGGAGTTGTGGTATTGTATGAGGAAGTCGGGAGTGTCAGAGAAGTATGTAAGAGTGGTACAGGATATGTACGAGGGTCATGTGACAGCAGTGAGGTCTGCAGTGGGAGTGACAGATGCATTTAAGGTGGAGGTGGGATTACATCAAGGATCAGCTCTGAGCCCTTTCTTATTTGCAATAGTGATGGACAGGTTGACAGACGAGATCAGACAGGAGTCCCTGTGGACAATGATGTTTGCAGATGACATTGTGATCTGTAGTGAGAGTAGGGAACAGGTGGTGGGGACTGTGGAGAGGTGGAGATATGCTCTAGAGAGAAGAGGAATGAAGGTCAGCAGGACTAAGACAGAATATATATGTGTGTGAATGAGAGGTAGGATAGAGGAATGGTGAGGATGTAGGGAGTAGAGGTGGCGAAGGTGGATGAGTTTAAATACTTGGGATCAACAGTTCAGAGTAACGGTGAGTGTGGAAGAGAGGTGAAGAAGAGAGTACAGACAGGATGGAGTGGGTAGAGAAGAGTGTCAGGAGTGATTTTTGACAGATGGCTACCAGTAAGAGTGAAAGGGAAGGTCTACAAGAGGGTAGTGAGACCAGCTATGTTATATGGGTTAGAGACGGTGGCATTGACAAAAAGGCAGGAGTCAGAGCTGGACGTGGCAGAGTTAAAGATGTTACAATTTGCACTGGGTGTGATGAGGGTGGACAGGATTAGGAATAAGTATATTAGAAGGTCAGCCCAGGTTGGAAGGTTTGGAGACAAAGCCAGAGAGGCAAAATTATGTTGGTTTGGACATGTGCTGAGGAGGGATGCAGAGTATATTGGGAAAAAGATGCTAAGGATGAAGCTGCCATGTAACAGGAAAAGAGGAAGACCTAAGATAAGGTTTATGGATGTGGTGAGAGGGGACATGCAGATGGTTGGTGTGACAGAGCTAGATGCAGAGGACAGGAAGAAATGGAAACAGATGATCCACTATGGCGACCCCTAATGGGAGCAGCTGAAAGAAGAAGAAGATTTTGATAATCTAATAAGTATAGTTTTATGTGGGACAGTCTCATATATTAGTAAGTGCATATTAGTGAAATAGTGTATACTGTATATGAAATTCACATCTAATGTTAATTTGAAATGATGACATGCCAATTTAAAAAATTTCAATAATATAATTATTTGATTTATAGTGTTCTATATAGATATACAAGTCACAGTTTCTCGTCATTAGGATGATTTGATATATTTGAAAACTAGTCAATATATAGTAACAATAGTTAATTAAACAAAATGTATATAAGTCTTGTGTGAGTTTGCAGACTGGTCTTATGAATAAAAGGATTATTACCTAGTATACACAAAAGAACACTTTCCAAGTTAAGGTAGTAATATGCAATGATCTTAAGATGTCAGAGGAGATCTAATGATAACTTGTCTAATGAAACATAATAAGACTTTTAGCATTTATAACTAGTGATATAGTTCTACATTTATAAAAAGAAGCAATTGTACACTATCCAAAGATTTTCATTCCTAGGATTGCTTACGTATTATTGTGATGAACTGTGTGTATGTTTTTAAGACAAAATATATATGCTTATATAAAGAAATAGAGAGAGAGAGAGTTTAAACTTACAGTTGCATAATCTAGATATTTAAATTAGTTTCCGTGTTCATATGTATAAACAAACCTCATTTTCACATCATTAGGTGACTTCAGAGAAACGTAATACATTTTAAACCTTTGTAATATATATTAACATACATGTGAAAATAAATACTTTAAATGTTAAGTTAGTAATATAAAAAGATCTGAAGATGTCATGGGATACCAAAGTTTTAATTTTGTCTGTCAGTGATGATAATTAATAATAAAATACGATAATATGGAAATTAACATTTGATAGAATTGTATTGGCTATTTGGATTTTAAATTTGTTTGGATAATGCATATCACATATTATTGCATATTACAATGCCAATAAAGCAAAGATTTATATATTAATTTCACATTTGCTAATTGGGTTAGTCCGACTGGACTGCAGAGCCCTTTTTCAGTGGAGACCCGAAGAGACTAGCTCCACAGATAAACAAACACAAAAACAAAACATCATACAACATTAACATACAAGTGTATATACAGAGGAGAAACAGAATACAACTTATAAATGAACATGTTAAATTACAAGAGTAATACTAAAGGTTTAAACAGTCATGGTACATACTAAGTATATAAAACATGAAAAGTTATATTCTAACAATTACCATCAGAGAGAAATTCAAGGTTGGTAGAATATCATAAAGACCTTAAATGAGTAGCTGAGGTAAAGTGTATGAGCTGAGAAGGGAGGGGCAGGAGGAGAGGAAATAGTTTAGGTGGAAGTGGGAAAGGACAGGAATTAGTAAATGAGCCCTTTAGAAGTTTTTTAAAGTTAAGGAAGTTGCCATTTGTTCTCAGAGAAAATAGAAGTTTGTTTCAGGCTTTGGCAATGGAGTGGCATTAGAAAAATTTGCCAATACTTTTATTGGGTTTGTTGATGTCTAAGAGATGTAGGTCTGTGCTGCATAGGTTACACTTAGGAGAGTAGGGAGTAATGAGGTCTGCGAGGGCAGGACAGTGGGATTATTGATTTAATATAGTGAGTGTAAGGTGAAGGGGAAGAAGGAGTTTGGTTATGGAGCTCAAGCCATTGTAGTTTTTTTAAAGCTATTCAGTGGTGAGAGAAATAGGGAAGGTTGACAGCAAATCTGGTTATTTTGTTGCAGGTGGTTTCAAGTATAGCTAATAGAGTGGATTGAATATTAGTGAGAGTAGAAGCTGCATATAGTAAGGTTGGGAGAAGGAAAGTCTGTGGTAGAGAATGTTTGGCGTTAATAGTGAGGTATTTTTTATGTCTGTATAAGAGACCAACTTTTTGCTGGGTCTTTTATGGATTGCTGAATATGTATGTCAGACTTTAGTTGGTCAT
>NC_056734.1:25310430-25402930 GCF_019279795.1 Protopterus annectens | reverse complement strand
ATGTGGCCTTAATTAATGACTTCTCCAAAAAACAGCACACTCAGGAGTACAGCATCCCCTTTATGTTGCACTGCAGTGTCAGCAATTCATCAGAAACAAGGACATAGGCAATCTCCAAGCACATGACCCCACCCAGTTCAGATTTGTCAAGGGCAGATCTTGCCTGTTGAACCTGGTTGACTTCTTTGAGACTGTCACCAAGGGCCTGGATGAGGAAAAGTCAGCACATATAGTACATATAGATCACCTTGACTTGCCCAAGGCCTTTGACACAATCCCCCACTCGGGCATCATTGAAAAGCTAACACAACTTGGTGTAAATCCCTATCTCATCAGGTGGGTGGCCAACTGGCTCACCGACAGGGTCCTCAAAGTCAAAGCAGGCAACTTCACCTCCGATAGAAGACCTGTCACTAGTGGAGTTCCCCAGGGATCTGTCCTGGGACACCTACTGTTTGGCATCTGTTTCTCAGAGGTACAGGCAAAGGCAATATGCCTGTGGCTGACCACGTTTGCCGAAGACTGTTTGTTGGGTGCTGTCATTGACTTCCCAAACATTGTTAACATACTACACGAGGGTCTCATAGCAACTAATGACTGGTGCCAAAGTCATGGCCTCAAGCTAAATGCAAAAAAATGTATCATCATACCATTCAGCAAAACACGACCCCTACTGATTACCACATCAACGGTAACCCCCTAAGCACACAAGCTGTGGTGAAAGACCTGGATACTCAGGTGATATCAACCTCAGATTCGACCATCATGTAGCAGCAGTGGTCAGAAAAGCCTTTCAGTTGGTTAATTTCATAAGTAAAAGGATTGCATCCAGAAAAAAGGAGGTTATTACCTCTCTGTACTCCTCCCTCATTAGACCAATAATTTTGTATAACGCCCCATTTAGGATGTACCTCTCCAAACATTTGCACCAAATGGAAAGGACACTGACATAACTCACAAAGAGAATCCATGGCCTCCAACACCTGTCCTATGCACAGAGGCTCAAATCACTATCACTCTATTTGGTGTCATACAGATTTCTCAGAGGTGGACAATCTCGGAACTTGCCCTACTAGAGATGCTCCATATCTATAAGTCTAACTCCTCACACACTACCTGCTCAAAAGGCCTGAACCTAATATGTGACATTAACAAAACCTGCTGGAAAGACAGGCTTGTCTCCCAGAGGCTGTCCCATCTCAGGAATAGACTTCCCATACACATCAAAAAGAGCACCTTACTTACCCTCTTCAAGCACAACCTTTATAATTGGATGGGAACCACAAATTTGTCCCATGGATTCCACCTATGTCTCTCACTGACAGGGACAACAGGTGCTGATTGAGGTTTATTTTTGGGGATAAACTCTTGGCTAGCCTTGTATGGGTCCCAGGGCCATTAGCCTAGTAACCTCCTATGATCCTATGAACCTATGGTCTGGGAATAGAATTCACAAACTTCTGCACCAAAGGCAAGTGTGCTACCTGTTTCACCACTGACACTGCAGAATATTAACTTTAACTGAGTTAGCAAATACGAATAAAAAGGAAGCAACTTTGATAAGTCTTGATATTGGATAGGCTTTTGTCTCTATTAAATGTGATTCCTTGTTTGAAATGAATTTCTCAAGAACTTATCAATTTTGTTAAAGTATTTATTAGAATAATAAAATTATTAACTATGCAAAATTAGGGCTTTTTTGTCTGATTATTTTAAAATAAAAAGGAACTATCTCAAAAAGACAAAAACAGGAAAACTATACAAGGTTGCCCAATTTCACCTTTATTGTTTACGTTTGGAACTGAAATACTTCAGGTGTAAACCGTCTCTGGTGAAACAAGAAGCCTTATATACCATAGCCTCCCAGGCTGACACATTTTGCTTCCCCTTAGAATTTCACCAGTTACTTAGACAGTTGTTCATAGGTTCATAGGTTCATAGGTAGGTACTAGGCTATCTGCCCAAAGGCATTTATAAGCCTAGCCAGAATATGTTTGCTTTCGCCGCCCCCTTAGATTAGTTCCCTGTACCTCTGTCCAGCAGAGCCACTGAAGTGATCCCTGGGGTAAACTTTCTGTTTCCTATCCACTCGTCAAGGTTTCTCTTGAAGAGTGTTAGTGAGGAGCTCTGCCTAATGTAGATTGGAATCTTGTTCCAGAGCATGGGAAGTTTCTGGGACAGGACTCTATCCCTCCAGTATGTCGTATTTATTGCTGTGGTGAGGTTTAGATCATTAGAGCATGTGGCTCGAGGGGATATGGTTTTCTTGTTTTTTTTTTAAAGCCAGTTATTTTGTCTACATACATAGACATCTTTCTTTGTGAAGACAACATACTACTTAAGACCAGTGGCTTTCCTGCCTCTACCACATGCATAATAAATGTCATCATGTCTCTGCATGTTCTTCTGGATGTTGAGTTCCTCATGTCAATCAGTCCCACATAGGCCACCACTAAATCATCATACTTCTTCATTTTGGTATAGTGGTTAAGGTCTTTGCCTCATAGACACAAGGTACAAGGTTTGATTCTGACCTCAGGTTGTTGGCTAGGTTTAAAATAGTCTTTGACAGTGGGAGGTTGACATAATGGTTAAGGTGTTTACCTTAGAGGCTTTGATTCTCAAATGAGATAATCTGCTAGGCTTAAAATTGCCCACAAGAGCAGTTTGTCTAGTATGAACCTATGATTTAATGGACCTTTAAGACCTTATTACATCACAAATCATGACAATGGGCAGACAGCTTACATTCACCCTGTTCTTTTCCTGACTGATGAGTATGGCGTATGCATGCCTATCTATATACTCACCTATGACTAAAACATTTATGTTACCTAATTCTCTCTGGAAACTTCCAACTTGCCTTCCCAGTGTAAAATGACAGATACATTTTGAGTCAGATTCAACATTTGAGTTTTATAATTAGTGAAATGACTGAAATAATATAACCTGCCAGATAAGAGGTGAATGCTCATACTGTGGTGTTGTATATTGGTAATTATGGTTTTATTTCCACATTGGAAAGTGCTTTTTAAGACCTTTTTAATTAACCCAGCTATTTCTACATGATCTTAATAAGTTTGCTTTTAAAGATCAAAAGCAATGATAATAATTACAATTGCAGTTTTAGTCAGACATTTAAGGATACAAGCAGAATGTAGGTTTCCATCTGTCACTTTAACTCAGAGAACTAAGGTTTAACTGCAGCTGTCAATTATTTTCACTCTGAAGTCTTAAGTTTGTTCTCTTCAGTCACCATTTGCACACTCTGTAATTCTGAATGAGTGTCTTAATCAGACATTGCTGCAAATTGCCTGAAAAATGGACATTTGTGTCTATCATGTGTACCCTCACCATGTATGCTGATAAGCCTAAGGGAATAGTCTGGCTTTATCAGCCTGAATATATTAAAAATGACCGATAAAGATAAACAAAGGATCATGATATATTCAAAAAACAGTCAGCTGGATGAGTTCCTTAGTTGTTATTTTCCATCGTCAATTGAGGTTTGAATGTTTTTATTAGCACAGGTAATATAGGCTATTAATTGTTAATGATGCACTTCCTTTAGTCTAGGTTTTGATCTCCACAATCTCCATTTGCCTAGAGCATGACACTGAAGAAGTCACCTTACCAAATAGTGTTAGACTAGTCAGTGGTCATTTGGGCTCCATGCCTAATTACTATCAATGTATATATATTGATAAACAATATATCAAAATCTAATGTGAATCATTAAGATTAAGTGTATACAAAAATGGTACACCACCTGGATTGTACTGGCAACATGCTGCATGAGTTGCTTTTGTCTCAATAATTGTGATGGCAACACATTCTGACCACAGATTCTTTTTCCTGTGTAAGGTCCAATGTCCTGGTTCCTTGATTTGTTCCATAAGTTGATGACAGTGACAAACTGCTATTCTGTTGTGATTGCCTCCTCTCTTCATGCATGGTTTGTGGTGGTGGTACTGGTCCTGCACTCAGGAGACACAATATTAATCGCACAGTGAATGTTTTCTTCAAAGGCTGACAGTAATGCTATGTATGAAAAGTAAAACAAGAGGCTCATGTACCATGTCTTCCAGCAGGCCTTCTCTGAGTCTGTACGGCTCTGGATTCGGCTCCCACTCTTCATGTGCCACAGATAATGTGATGTGCATAAGATGTGCACCTCTCAGATTACACATGCTGATACAGGTACTTTTGACAAATCATATTGATATAACTAGATACATGACTACATCTACAACCTAATTATGGTATCAGCACATGTACTAACAGCAGAGCCCATCACTTCACCAGTGTATGAAATAATGACTATGCAAACTCTTGTGCACAATGCCCTAATCTGTCATGACTACATCAGTCCTACTGTCTTCAGTTTAATGTATGCAACCCCCACAGTGGTACCCATGTGGGACTACATGCTGCTTAATCTGTGCTGGTCCTCCCCAACAATAATGAGACTTACTAGATGCAAGTTATTGCATGCATCTAACAACAGCCCCAAAACAAATGACCAGTCAGTCACTTTCATAGATTGTTAAGAATTTGTCTAAATAAAAATAAGAAAAGCTTAGTAAGACATGGAGAGGTAGAGGAATACATATCATGTATCTTTAATGTGTACAATCATAAGTGGAAGTCCATCACTGTTTGAGGCAGGTGAAAGGAACAATTCTTCATAAGCAACATAATAGGATATGGGTGCAGGTTTGTACCAATCCATCTATCTTATTAACACAGATTCAAAATGAGTAGCACTGATTTTTTTTCATTAGTTAGAAAACAGAGAACCAGATTTAGTCCAGGATGGTCAGTATACATTTCTTAAGGGTCATCCATCTGCCAGTAATTGGATTTTGAGCTGGTCCATGCCTTCCAGAATAGGGATGAGATGGTGACACATTAGTTTGATGGAATCCTGCCATATGGTATCAGGAATGTCTTTGAATTGATTGATGACCATTTTTTGCATGGGTTATTAATGGTGCAACTTCATGTTTGTGGAGCAGGTACCCATCTTTTTAAGAAAGATGTATAGAAAGGTGACAGTATGGTAAGATTCTGAGGGTCAGTATCACAGGCAAACACACTAACATATAACATAGACAAAGACTGATGGAAGGTGTTAATATACTGACAGCAGAGGGAGACAATAGATTCAAAGACATACAAATAAAGGCAGGACATTGGAGACACGGGCAATGTAGTGATGAGGGCACTGACACACAAGGGTGGGGACATCTGGATGGGGGACTTTGGGTGGGCATGTCCTTTCATATTATACCACCTCTGTGATACACAGAGGCAGGTCAGACAGCATGCTGTCCAGCTTCCCCACTGGTCCTTGCCTGGTTTGGTGATGACAGGGTAGGTAGAGATGTAAAGTCTGCACCTGCAAGTGGAGCATTTCTAGATGGCTGGTGCAGGCTTCCAGCTGACGGTCTAACATATCCCCAGTTACTTCTACCATCTCCTTACTTGGGCAGAAATCATACTTTCTGTCAGTGCCACTAATGTGAGCAATGACGCTCCAAGCTGTTGCAGCACCACCAAAGGCAAGAAAAGTGGCCACAGTAGAGAAACCAAAGAAGCAGCTCTAAATAATCATTGGGAAAATGCAGAGGATGGATGGACCTGCTGGGGGATGACTAGCACTGCCATAGTAGCTGCTGTCTAAAATGGGAAAATAAACCAAGAGAAATAAAAGAACGGCAGGAGAATTATGTCAAATGACCATATAGTGGGAACAGAAAAGAGGGAAGAGAGAAAAAAAATGCATAACATAAAGATAAAAACATATACAAAACAGATTTAATGTATAACATCACACTTTGATAGCAGTGCAGTTGATTAAATGCATGATCTTAATAACTACAAGACTATATGATACAAATGCTGCTATACTAGGGTGTATTATTGAATGGGGGGACAAAGGTAGCAGTCTAGATGTGTGGCTGTGAGTATAAAACTTAGGGGAAGGAATACTGATTGCAAGTAAAGTACAAGGACATCATGCTGAAGCTGTGTCCACCTGCCATTCTGTGCACTTGCATGTATACAGAAATCAAATTGCAAACTCCACATGCAGTCAACCTGAATAATTCTGTTGCTCATATTTTGTAAAGCAGCCAATGCATAATACAAATACCCTATATATCTTAACATACGCAGTTGTTCTTGTCCAGGGTGACACATGCGCAAATAGCTAATGCAGTATTATACACTCCTAGGACAATTGCAATTACATAAAGAAAAGAAAATAAATAATTCATTCTACTGTGCTTAGAATTTCTTTCCATTCTCACCATAAACAGAAGACTATACTCCAATATGACTTCCAGAGGTTTAAGAAATAAACACTGTTAAGTCACATACCTACAACTCAAATACGTAATACAAAAAAAAAACAGTCAATGTGATTACTCGATAGATACAATACACCACAAGTGCCCTTACTCCAGCCTCTTCTTCACAGGCTAAGTAGGTCAGAATGGTGCCTGTGCAGGTCACTGTAGTATAATGGCATCAGACAAGATTGTGACAGACATATACTTTATACTGAGGAGTGTCATAACCGTCCCATGTCTGACACTACTGGAAGCATTTATGCAACAGAGAGAGGAGGACCTTAGATTTCATGCTGCAGCACTAGGGTGCAATTTCACAAACATTGCACTTAGAACCTTAGATTTGTTGTAGCACTAGGGTGCACTTTCACAAGCATTGCACTTAGAATCTTAGATTTGTTGTAGCACTAGGGTGCAATTTCACAAACATTGCACTTAGAATCTTAGATTTGTTGTAGCACTATGGCGCATTGCCACAAGCATTGCACTTAGAAGCAATGACCATTCAACAGGTATTATTCCAGGGAAGTATGACAGGTTTCATAAGGTCATGTACATGTCATTTTTGTCACTTGTGTAATATTGTGAATCTCAATAGTGCAACCTGTGTTGGGGTATTCTTAATGTAGAAGTAAAAATGTTGGCATGGCAGGGTGATGTAAAGGTGTGAAAGCATTAGTTAAGTGTATTACTTGCATTATCCCTAACTATGACAACAGATGTGCTCTTTAGTTCCTCCATCAGCTACAAAAGTAACATATGTTGCATCATGTCCGTGTTGGAGTCAAATACCCCTCCCATGCATGCTGTGCTTCGCAGGCACCACGTGTAGATGGAACTGCTCAGTAACATTCATTAGGTAGTCTCCAGTCATTATAACCAGCATGCTGACAGCCTTTATCCTATGGAATGTAAATCATTTCTGTAGCCAAGAGCCTCATCACTGGCTGGCAATTTCCCAAAATAGTTGCAGAAAGTTGCTGGTGGTCAACAGAATATCTGGTAATAAAGGACAGTATAATACTAACATTGTTAGTTACTTCCATCCCGTTTCCTTCCCTGTTGAATGTAGAATTACTAGTAACAGAATAGTTTAGAGGGTTTATCAAATTTCCAACCAATATGGGTGAATAAATACCCAGTTGTCTCTTAACCACTACTTTTTTTTTAATTTCCTGTACAAAAGCTGCAGGGTAGTCCCTCTTTATGAACATGTCTTCCAAAAGACTACATTTCCCCAAGAAAGAAATCAAAATTAGAGACCATCCTTGCCAACCAAGATGACAAAATTATTAATAACAATGAGAAAAATCAGAATGGCAATGACATCCCTTTAGATTCAGTGGGCCCGAGGCGTTCCGAGAGGATTCGGGAATACAACAACAGGAACAGACCAATGGACTGGGAAACAAAACCACAATGGAACCGACGTGGGCAACAGAGAAGGAATTCATCCTACAACCAACTGAGGGATTGGAGACGGAACCAAACATGGAATTAATTATGCAAGGGCTTAGGCCTGATGACAGCAATGAACCATGCATTCTATTTAATAGTAGCGGGGACTTCAAGGTATTTAATTACAGTTCTTATAAGTACTCTGGTGAGATTGCTGATGTATTTGCCAAGGGGCTTACTTTTGTCCTTAGTTTTAGATCTAGTCTTTCCCAGTCAATTCTGGATCTAAAACTTTTTGTTTGCAAAATGAATATAAGTATTTTATATAGTAACAGTGGGATGGACCTCAACAATGTCTTGAAACTTCCTAGTGTTTGTAACCCATCAACTCACCCCAGCCTGCAATTCTTTTCGAAAGTTTGTGAGTTTGACTTTAGACATTCATTTAAAGGGCCTTATGCCTACTCAGGCAATTTACAACCTGAGGAAAGGGAAATATTGTCCTTCATACGACAACAAAAGTCAGGATTATACCACCTGACAAGGGTGGGGGAGTTGTGATTCTTGATGGACAAGATTACGTTGAAAGTATGCACAAGATGTTATTTACAAACATGTACTGTCAAGTCTCTAGGAATGAGATAAATATTACCTATAATAGGATCAAGGTTCAACTAAGTGATATGCTCATGGAAGAATGTATTTCATTACCTGAACACAAATATTTAAAAATGGATGCCCCTACTATCCCCACTATTTTTGGACTTCCTAAATTACAAAAACAGATTGTGGAACCACCATTTTGTCCGATTGTGGATGCTTGTAACTCTGTCACTTCTTCCATTGCAAAACTTTTGGATGTTAAACTGAAAAATTTATTAAGACAAGAAGTACATCTCTGTATTGATTCATAGGACTTTTTTTTCCAAATGTAATAATGTTGTATTTGATAGTGGTCTCATATTTTTTATGGTGGATGTAAAGGATCTATTCACTGTAATTCCACATGACATTGGGTTGGATTGGTTGAGTGAGTATCTATTTAGGAAAAAGATTGAAGAAGACTATATCAACACCTACACAGAAATGACAGAAATTGTGCTGAAAAATAATTATATTTATTTTGACGAACAGTATTTTTTTCAAAAAGTAGGTGTTGCTATGGGAGCCTCTTGTGGGCCACTTTATGCCAACATTGTTATGTGCAAGTGGGAACGAAGATTTCTATTTGGTTATTCTGGGTTTAATGACTATATTTTATACTTGCGATATCTGGATGATTTGTTTTTCATTTGGAAGGGTGACAACAACAACAGTGCTATTAATTTCTTGGATTATAAAAATAACACAACTAATTTTCTTCAGTTTACACAAGTGATGGGGAATGACAGCATCAGTTATTTGGATGTAAGACTAGAAAAGGATGTGGCACATGGGAGATACATTTCCACCATTTATAGGAAGCCCACATACTCAAATGCATTCTTGCATTTTGATAGTTTTCACCCCCTGCCCCAGAAAAAAGCGGTAGTCAAAGGACAATTTGTCAGAGCTGCAAGGACGGTCTCTTATTTTGATTCCCAGGGAAAGAATTTGCTTATATGCCGTTTCAGTATTTTGCCGTTTCGTGCTTTCAAGTTCGATCAAGACACATTCGAAAGAATGCATCTTTGATCATATAATAGGGAACGTATATATATATATATATATATATATATATATATATATATATATATATATATACATACATATCTATATATATATGCTAGCTAAGATGGTGGCACAGTAATGGCAGTGGCCTCTCCAGCTCCCCAGTTGTGCACTTGGGGTTTTGTTCATGGACTTACCTGTGTTCTCGAGTTGTGGGGTCGTTCGTCTGGTCGAGTGTGTGTCTGGTGTCAACGGTCCTGTTGTGATGTCCATGGTGTCCCGATGTGTAGTTTTTCTGTTTTTTTCTTACCTTTGGAACTTGAAGCTGGGCCTGCAGTGTGACTCGGCACTTTGATTGCAGAGGTGGAAGCAGAGTTTACCGGTGCAAAAATTTAAAATAGGATTATGTCTTGTTAGGGAAATCTAGAATAGAGGTGAGATGGAGATATGGATGGGTTTTAAAGCTGTTCAGTTGGCTGTGGAAGTTCATCGTAAGATCAGCTTATGGATTTTTGGTTTCTGATGTGGAGATGGAGTACGTTGTGGTTCCTTGGTAGACTGGAGAAATGTTTCTGGGCTGAGAGGAATGTGAGGATGCAGCAGCTGATATTTCTGTGCCTGCGGTTGGACTAAAACTTTCATGTAGTTCGTGCATGAGTTGGATTGTAGCAGCTGTGTTTTTTGGCACTGACTGTTGGCTCGTACTGTTGTTTTTTACTTTGTTTTTGTTATGTGTAAGGTTTTTGTGGCTGATAAATGTTGACCTTGGAGGAACGAAATTTCATTTAACTGTGTATGCAGCTGAATGACAATAAATGAATCTTGTAATCTTGTAATAAATATCTATCGATATATATATATATATATATATATATATATATTATGGGCATCTACCAGCATTACGTTGGCCAGTAAACTGTATGAAGGTGTGTGTATGTATATATATATATATATATGTGTATATATATATATATATATATATATATATATATATATATATATAGTTATACATTCACATAAATTACTCTTTACTCAAACATTATGCCTGCCAAGCACAAGGCAAGAAAATGTAAGTTCCTCCATGGAAAGAATGAGATCTTGTTGCTGGGCCTCTCTCTCTCCACCACTGGCCGATGATAGGCCATGTAAACCTGATCAGAGCTCTAGTGACCTGCCTGGTGGAATTTTTGTCAAAGACATTAATGCAGTCAGTGGTCAGTGTAGAAAATACAATCAGGTCAGGCAGTGGACCACTATTATCATACATGCTGCCAGGTCTGTACAGAAGCTTAGGGCCAATGAAGATGTTATGTTAACCGAATCACCATAAACAAAAATGGAAGATTTCCTAGTGTCTCTGCATGGGGAGTCTGAGTCATCCATAGGGCTTGGTCAAGTCTAGGATATTGGAGTAGAACTGTAGTGGGCTGTTATGCTTGCTGTTGGAGATATTCAAGGAGTATTTGACTGTTATGTATTACATTACATAACTGCAGATCTATCCATTTTTTAAATGTAGGAACATCATAACTTTAGACTAAGACATAAAAGATATGTTAAATCGTATTATGTTCTAAAACTATATGCAGAATTTGTCATTCATTTACTGAGCTTGAAGTAATGCTGATAGGTCTTACTTATTGCTGGCATTTCCCTGAACTGTGTTTATTGGTGGCATTTTATCAGGCTCCTCCACCATTTATATACTGCTGGCTGATGGTGTCAGTACTGAATACTGTTAATTTTTAATTAATATCGACACACCAGTCAGCAGGCATGGCTTTTGTGCCTTTAAAACCCACCATAAAGAAACAGGAATACACTAAAGGACAGTGAGTCATAGACAAGTTTGGCTGAGAAAGCATGTCTTCCCTGCAACACAGTTAACCTTGATTGCTACTGATTCAACTGAGCATATAGAAGACTAGTTAGTCAGAATGCCAGTTATAGCAGTCCCCCTGAGTTAGCTGTTTCTGTGTCTACAATCCAGAAATTATCAAGCCCTTCATAGAGGAGCTGGATAACAATAGCTCAGTCTTTGCATAGAAGGTGTATGCTTTATATGGTGTAAAGATGATCTGATGAACTGAATATCCCATACTGCAATGTAATCAACATGTTGTTTGGACATACTGAATTATACAGGTCTCCTTGGGAACACAGAGAATGTGCTAGAAACTTCATGTGGCTGCTGCACCTCTGTTCCAGTGTTGAGGGCCATCCTGGAATTATGGAAGGGGAGTTCTTAGTCAGGCATATGCAGCACCATAACTTCTAGATCACCATCCTGTCACACCTTTCCAGCTACAGACACTGAAAATTGCTAAAAAGGTCCTCGAGAAACAGATGTATCCAGCCAAAACTCAGAGCATCTAATTAGCATAAAAACTGATACATCAGATAGCAGTTAACTCTTCCCTCTTCCAGCAGAAATGACTGATACTACATAGAAACACATTTAATAAACAGGGAGTGACAAAAATGATTGGAAATATAAGCACATTACCAAAGAGACAGTGTATAATTGCAGACTTTAATAAACTGTGTAAAATTCTACTACAAAATGTCATTTATTTAAGCTTTTGAAAAAGCATGTGTGTCTTCTGCCTTTAAGTTATTGGTGCCTCTAGTATGTTGGTTATGTAGTATGGTTTTGTGTGTACTAGACAGCTTCAAAAATCACGAGAGATGAGAGGGGAATTAAAAAAATGTCTACAAGGGTAAATCTGGCTTGAAAATAGGTATGTTCCTCCAAAACTGGGACAGTAGGGAAGGCTGCATCCAGTGTGGAAGTTAGTACAGTCAGATGTGGATACCCATGAGAGTAAAACATTCATGTTGCAGAAATCCATTTGTCAATGCTTGCATTTATGCAGCACACCTTCCACTAGGCAGGAGCTGGCTAGTGCCTACAACACTACCAGATAAGGGCATTTCTATGGCTTGAGGGTACATAGAATGCACACACATCCCCTATAGGTGCTCTGGACCTGTTTGTAGAAGCTTATCACTGTGTTGCATTATCCGCTGAGGCTATATCCCAGCAGACAGACAATCTGTAATGCCTATATCTACACATGCATAGAATGGTAAAAGCAGCACCTGTCCCCATCACCCCTTCATCTGACATATGCAGCACCATTATGACTGATATTAATATCAATCATATTATCATGCATGCAGTTTCCGGTGGATAATACTGGATAGTGTTTCCTCCCCTCTTATGTACTTTGTTGTTTGGGTAGCCTATGAATGATGCACAGTATGACCAGTTTATGCATGGAAGAGCACAAGCTGGTTGTGGGCTTGAATGTATAACTTTTAATATTCTGTTGAATAATTTAATCTGGCCCATAGTTATAAGCAACCTGTTGCCTCTTAGCCTTTGCATGGTATACCTGGTCCATTTTGCCTATGTAAATTCAAACTATGATCTTTTGGCTCACAATTCATTGTAAATTCCATACCAAAAATGGTGAACAGAAAAAAACATTATAAAAGAACATAAAACATATTTTTTTTTTGCAGGGGGAAAGACCCCCTGCATCCCGCGATATGGTGATCAAGCCTGAAATTACATATACTGACTTTATGGTCACAGCACAGTGAAGAAAAGTAGAAAAAAAATTGTGCTACCAGCTCACACACTGCAATATATATACTGTGGTGAAACTCACAGTGATGTTAAATTCTTGACATTTTCCCCCAGTGGTGAAGTAAAAATGCCTAAATAAGCCACTGTACCCACCTCCATCTGGCATAGTATCCCCCAGCTGCTGACTCCTCCATGCCACAACATTAGGCGTATACTCAATTGCCTGGCATGATTGAATTTCTTCTTTCTGCATGCAATCTCCCTACTGCAGCATATGTAGCATAGTATAGACAGAAGATATCCTAGTAAATGTGTCAGTATTATAGTGCAGGGCACAACCAATACACCCAGGCAGCATATGTAGGCCTTCAGTAGAGCAAACAAATACTCAGTGATGACCTATGTCTGTTACAAGGCATTATTTGCCATTGTCTGCAAATTTCTTAAAGATATCATGAAACAATGCACATGAGCATATCTGGAATCATGTATAATTACATTGCACAAACTTTTGGCACAGGTCACACATGTACCATATGCTTGGATAATGGATAACACCTAGGTGATATGCAGGCAAACTATAGATTATACATGGTGCATTACAGACCACCTAACATTTGGTGGAGCTGTAACCTTTACATTTAACATACCTTCATCCCTGATCACTAGACAGCAACTTTGTTTCAAAATCTATGACTCCCAGTACCTCAGAGAAATGGGTTATGTCATAAAAAATAACACAATGTTGTCTTTCTCTCTCTCTCTCTCTCTCTCTCTCTCTCTCTCTCTCTCTCTCTCTCTCTCTCTCTCTCTCTCTCTCCTCTGTGGTATGGAAAAATCACATATGCTTCCCCAAATGCTATAACATGACATTGAGGAACTGGTGCAGTTTCCCTGAAGCAGATGCCTGGGATACCTCTACATGTTCTCCATTGGTAGATGAAGGATCCCTGTAGCTACTATTCTTAAAGTCATACATACCTGCATTGATAACCACAGGGATATATACTGCACATATTTCATGACCTGCAAATAAGGGTGACACATGCTCTGGCACGGTGACAATAAACATATGGTAGCGGTCCATTATTTCACTGTCTTCAAAGGCATGAAATGTCAGTGACAGATAACATGGCTACTCTTAGGGCAATTACTTGGAACACCAAGACTACCATTGTTGACCACAGCCTGTTGCATATACAGGTTTGTTAATACTGAGGTACCCCATACATCATTCCATGATTTGCCTCGTTTAAGCCTAGAATTTTACATCAGTTAATATCTTTGAAACTAGTACATGTAATCATATATATATATATATATATATATATATATATATATATATATATATATATATATATAGACACACACACACACACACACACACACACACACACACACACACACACACACACACACACACACACATTAATGGCTCTAGTTTATTAATAATGTTGCAATGAGATCAGATGATGTGTAATAGTCCTTGTATGTTGTGTTAAGTTGCATGTTTATGTGCACACAAATGTACTCTTGCCTTAAATATTTTGGTCCCATGAAATGAAGCATGTAATATATTTCATCCTACATCCAGTCATTATATATGCAACATTTCAAATTTCTGGCACCATACTGACAATAAGGTTATGATCTAAATGAATTTTCTGTTTTTGGCAACACTCCAAAATTGAAGCAATGCATATTGATTACCGTGTCTGTTTCTATTTTACCTGCAGCTTTATAAAGGAGACTGTTCATAAGTAACTGTGAATGTATACTGAAGTACTCCATCTCCTGTGTGCAAACAGCCAAATATAGCACATACTTACTCAGTTTAGTCAGCTGTGAGCACGTTTCACTGCAATAATCATATGTCACTGAAAGACTTTATGCTCAGTGAGAGAAATCATTTTATTTATGTTGACTTTATTGCCCATGGAAGGAATTTAGAAGGTTATTTCTTGGAAAAAAATGTTTGAGAAAGCACTCAGTGATTAATAGAAACTGAGCACTGGTTATGTTAAGAGTCTGTTATAAGTGATATGAAGTAGTTTCATCCAAAAAGGTCAACAGCTGGTTATTTTTTTTCTAAGTGCAATAAAATGTATTGCAGAATTAATGACATTATGAAGAAGCACCGGTACGTTCTTAGAGGAGATTCAATTTTGTATGAATCAAAAGAGTGAAGACCTGAACTGACTTTTGTACGAAAGAAGTCAGGACAGATAATCTTTCTTTCAGCAAAGACAATTTGGCTTCTGTTTATTATAACAGCATTAGTTTCAGTCTATATAGTACCTAAAAGGTACAATAAATTTTCAGACTGAAGTATTGCATGAAGTGGATAGAATACCTTAAATATTTATATATGAATTTACCGAAATTCATCACATCTCACAAGTAATCATAACTGTAAGATCAACTGACACTTTTGCTTGAGCCACAAGTCATTAAAATGCCACTTGCTACATAGCAACTGTTTTAAAATATCCGCAAGTGTTTCTGTTCCCTCTTATTTCAGAAATGTGTCACCACAACTGCCAAATTAAATATACATATATACTAACTCTGAGGTTGTACAAACTGAAGAAAAGAGGAAAAAGACATAAAAGAAAAACAAAATTGAGATTTGACACCTTTTCCTTCTTCTCTAGTTCCTAAAACTGAAAAACAATGTAAAACATTTGATGTAGTAAAAATGTTAGTAATATAAACACTTGATCTTCTGGCTGCATTATTTTGAGGTATGATAACAAACCACACAAACAACAGCATTGCTCCCCTCCACTGAGTCTTAGTTACTCCATCATGGGTTAGACTAACTTAACAACAGGTGCATGGACAATGGTCTCAGAAAATGTGAAAAGATGTAATATATCTCATTCTGAAAAGACAAAAATACAGCATGATGGAGACAACACAGGTTTAATAATTGAATTATCCTTAAAACCAATAATACAGGATTTTGTCACTCCAAGAAAAAAATGGAACTTCATCAGATAGATTCATCAGATAGATTCAATAAAAGTGAAGCATACCTTTAAATAAGGTAAAATCCAATCACAAAATCAAATACATCACACACCCCTTCTCACTAGCCAATCAATTATCGGCCTCATAACACACTCCTCACCACACAGTTTTACTCGCAAAAGCAACTTGTTTCTAACTTGCGTATACACAATATATAAAATCATTTCCTTTAAACATATTGCATTCATATTGCATTATTATGTTAAAAAAAACATAAACTCTATCTCATACATGCTTTTAGTTTAAGCAGACATACTAATGATTCTGCTTCATTTAAGCTTGGCCATGTCTGTGCTCCATGTCACAGCTGCCAATAGAGTTCTGCTTTTTCAAGCAGGAGTGGCCATGCCCCACCTCTACCTGAAACTTGCATAGTGTCTAAAACAATAAACTTGAATCTATGCTCATTATAAGCATTAATATGTCTAGCCAATGGATTGGTTAGTTTATTGTTACGGATGTCACATAAATGTTAGCTTATCCTACACTTAAGCTTATGCTCTATCTTGCTTATATAAAAGCATGGGCAGGACTGACACAATACACCATAAGCTACTCTCATGGAGTTGCAGTCAGGTTTACCATAAATAGTAATGCTTTTACTATTAATTACAACCTGTCCAACATCCAAAATGTGTTTGCAAAAGGTACAGGCTCCACATTTTTTCATGTATCCTACATTTTTATTCTTCTTTGTGTGCTTGATTATCTGTTTGAAATTGCAACCTTTCCTGTATACTAAAATGGGTCTCTTTCCCATTTTTTCTCTAATGGAACTGTCATTCCATAAAATGCTCCAATTCTTTATTAAAATTTATTTTAAAACATTGCTACCAAGACAAAAAGTAGTAATGAGTGCTCTGCTAAAATTCCTGATTTCATTTGAATTACTGGCCTCTAAACTTGAAGCTCCACCATTATTAATGTCAATGGACTCCCGAAGCATTGTCCATTGGGAAAGGTTGTAATTGAGTAATGGTGTGAAGTGCTCAATTTCACTCTTATGCTGACCCTTCACAATGGCTTGTTTCTGAGGAAATGGGAGGTTACTTTCAAAATGTAAATAGGTGTTTGAAAAGGTTGGCTTGCAAAAAAATTTCAGCAGTATAACAACATTTTTCTACATCTTTCTTTACCAAAACATCTAAATAGGACATTTTTCGCTGACTGACAGTGTGGGTAAAGCATAGGAAATTGGTGGTCTGATTAATGTACTGTATAAAAGGATGTATAGAATCTAAAGAGCAAACAATAACTTCTATCTGGCTTCACTAATTTCAAAGGCCATCTCATTTTGATCCAAAGAAGTTTTATTTCCCCTTTACACATTTCTTTTCAGGCTGATTACTGATTACAATGTCTCTTTTGATATTTATCTGTCTAAAAGTTCTGTTCAGCTTCATAAATCTCAGATATTCCTAACAAAATAGACCAATGGACTTATTATCACCAGTTACCTACACAGCATGGAATCCTCCTCTCTGTAACTAGTCTATTATAGATTTATCTAGTGTGATCTGCGTCTAGCTTTTAGAACAGTTAGTTAGTTACTCCAACCCTTCTTTCCATCCTTTTTCCTCCAAGGTTTATTTCCCAGCTTAAGGGATATAAACCTTCATCAACAAATAGATAAATAAGACATTGGGGCCGTAGATTCATATCCCAATAGGTATCTCACCACTGGACTAAAATTCCACTACATGTGAAGTGGGATACCACTCTTGCCACCTTCCAGGTAAACCTGGGCAATTAGATGTGCTGCTTCAAGTTTTTCTTTTGTCTATTTCTTGTTGACCTTCTTGAGGCTGAATGTAACATGTGAATATTATTTACTGACTAGGCTTAAAATGGTCTGTAGATTAAAATGTACCTATGAACCTAAGAATCTATGAACCAATGAAACTTGTATACCATGGCTAAGAAGATCTTTACATTTTTTTCTTCCTCAAGTACAACATGCAATCATTGCCTGCTGTTTTTATTTGCTGTTGCCTTTTGGTTTCCACAGAATGAGTCAAACCTTTGGCAGAGGGACAAGTAAGTCCATAGTTCAGAACATGCATTATCTCTCCATCATTAAATTTAACACAAATCATACCAAACAAAATATAGTATATGAATCTAATGGAGAGAGCCATATAAAATGGAAAACTCTGACTTGGAACATCGAAATACAACTAAAATTTCTAGACAATCCTTTTGTGACTTTACTACAATGAACATAATAATTTAACTTCTACTGTTTCTTCCTTTAGTTGTGAATCTTTTATGCTGTCATAAACCTCTTTATCCCTGTGTGTGATCTAACTAAGCAGTGCTTTTTTTCACAAAAATCTTACTTTGGTTTTCATTCTGTTCTCTGGTAAAAGAAGAAAAATAGCCAGTATTCCCAACCAGTGTGTGGTATTTGATCAGATTAATGTCTCTGACTCTTAACCCATATGTGTGCTATATATTTCAAGAGAATAATCCAGACTGATGGAAGAATTCCTAAAATATTTGGGCTGCTACAGAATTTTATAAGATAGGCAAATAAAGAAGGACATAGGAAGGAAATTGGGGTATTAACGGGCAGTTAAAATAATTTTGGTGTAGTAAACTGTGAGATTTTGAGAGAGAATGTATGTCTTTGCAAGGGTTAGGACACTATTTATGGGTCCTTGTTTTAGAATTCCAGTCATTGGGGCACATAGGAAAGGGGAATTAAGGAAAGGAGCTCATCATGGGTGCCAGCCATTTCCAATTTTATTTTAACCAATACAGAAAAATTTGCCCAGAGGATGTGCAGATTCCTAAAGGAAAGTAAAGGAAAATCTGGACCAATATATTTATTTATATATTTTTTTCTGTTGTCTGCTTGGTGCTATTGGAAGATGAAGGGAAGATGTCACTGTGCATGCTTTGAATTTTTGGTAAATTCAGGAATGACTCAGGATTGTGATACCACCCAAATATATCTCTCATTATTATGATAAGGGGAGGCATTAACTCAGAATTCGGTCTGCTGCATTTGGGGGTGTCTGGTGTAATGTTATATCTGATCATAAATAAGATATACTACTGGAAATGAGAGAAGTTGAAGAAAACTATGGAACTTTGGCTTTATTAGCTAGATGGTCAAGGTATGCCAGTACACTAGACAGCAAAAGTGAAGTAGTTAGGGTAATAATTGCACCATTATTCTGTACTTCATACAACATATTAAGATTATGGTGTACTATCAGAGGGTAATGGATTTGGTGACTATATGTGAGTTGTCTGAAAAAAAAAAAAAAAAAAAGACGTAAGGAAAGCCTGAGGTTGATAACAAGGTGAGGAATGGGGAATGCTCAGTATTGAAGTGAGAAACCCAACTGGGCTGCTTAAAGTATACGTGAAGCTTTTGGAATTAGTTCCAGTGAAGGAAATAGCTTTGCTATCTGATCCACAAGTAACGATTTAGTCTGGTAAACAAGTGATTACATCCAAGATAAAGAAAGTTAAGGAAGTAAAACAAATTGGACAGATTAAGAAGTTACTGACTGCAAGGAATGACAATGCAATAAAGCAAAATTATCTTAGCTCTCAAACTCTTAGCATAAAAACATAAGGACAAAGTCAGAAATAAATGGGGGACAAAGATCCAAAAATAGGGACAAATTTTAAATGCTGATTTTATAAACTTAAAAAATTGCTAGAATAAAAGGTTTTGTGTTATCATACATTTTCTGAAGGATATGAAGTCTGAAGCTCACATGTCTGTCATTATTTAGTGAGCTCAATCATCACTGATTTGTCACAAAATCCAAAAATCACAAATTTTATGAGGAATAAACCAAAATTATAAGGTAAAAAATCTGGACATTCTGTGAAAATCTGAACAATCTAGAGGTATGGACTGCATGGTATTTTAGAGAGTGATGAAGTGATGGATTTAACAGAATATCTAAAAATCAAGGCAGGAGTCGATTCATTAGAGAGAGTACTTATGGAATGTTTGTTATTGAAAGAGTCAGACTTTAAGTACAAAAAGTCAGAATAAAACTAAAAGAGTTTTAAAATGCAATGGAAAATAGGAGTCATTGCAGAAGTTATAGCAACCAGGTAGTAATTTACCAGTGAATGAGTAGCCTGTATTTGTTGAACATGACTATTTAGAAGTGATTTTGAGGCATAAATTACAATTTGCAGAAGCAATAAAAGAGTGCTATCATAGAAAACTGAATACTTTTTAATTTCCTGTCACAGTGAAAAAGCTTTGGAATGGTAGATTGATGGATTTTGACAATACAAATAAACTAATTGGGAAAAAATATCACAGATGTTATCAAAACTCCATTAGGAATAGAAATATAAAGATACTGTTAAACTGAATAATCCACAAAAAGCAGAAACAAACTGATAAAAAGTCCAGAAGCACTGTAGCAAAAAACGGCAACGCAAGGTTATAAAATTCGTCTTCTAGTTTAATAAGATACACATACAGTTGGTAAGCGCTTTCGGCTGTGTAAACTCAGCCTCCATCAGACAAAGTGAAACACACTGACATTAGTTTATATATTATGTGCTTAATTGACCAATTAATAAATAATTCAATTGATAGATCTTATTACATCTAATAAAATCTCAATTTGCATAAAATGTGCATGCCAATAATATACGCATAATATAATATATAGCACAATTAAACAAACATACAATAAATATCATAATAAAACCATAACTAATGAAATTGTCTATCTGTTAAGTTACACAATGTAGTCATTTGATTAGATACAACATGAGTAATGCTTGAGACATCAAAACTTTTTATAAACACCTTACTCTATGTGGGTATTTTATACATTACATGATGTATTTATTTATCTATTAAAAGCCCTCAACTTTAATATACTGGAAATAGATATAGAATCATTTATTCCTGGAGTATGTGTGGCATTAAGAAAAACTTGCCACCAATACTCTTTAGATTCTAAAATTATTTTCCAAGGGCCTTTCCTAGGAGATGGAACCACCTGCTCAAGTACTACAAATTTAAATTTATGAGTGGGATACTGAATAAGATGTCTATAAAGTGCATTGTTTTCGGATTGTCTATTAATGTCATATACATGTTCATATATACGCTGTTTTAATTTCCGCTCAGTTTTGCCTATATAATAGGCTGAGCATTCCATACACAAAGCTGCATAAACAACTCCAAAAGTATTGCAATTATATTTCCCTTTAACTAATATATTATTACCATTTATGTGCACTTGATCAATTTCCATTATGTATGTACAATATTTACACATATTACATTTTTTCATAGAGGCATTACTAATATGTGTTTTAGGACCCATCTGACACCAGTCCTTTAAATTTTTGTCTCTTTTGTATATAATAGATGGTTGAATACCAAATAACTTCATCAATTGCTCATCTCCTTTTATAATAGTCCAATTTTTGTTAACCCAATATTTGACATATTCCGAGTCTTGCGTATAAGTAGTGATGAATGCAGCATTATTATTATTAAATAAACCTATTGCTATATTATCCTCCACTTTTATGTTATTATTATTATTATTATTAATGCCATTATTACATATTTTGTATTCAACTGATAATACATTAGATGCATTTTTTTGCTGCATTTGATGAGGCTCCCTAAACTCAATTGATCTTAACAAAGGCTTGTAAAATCCATTTCTCCTTTTTACTACTACTTCACTAACTATACCATCAACGAACCAACGTGGATACTGTCTATTTAAAAACATATTGGCTATATATTGACACTTGGTTATAAATTCATCATACACTGAAACCATCCGAGCAGCATGCACTAATTGCCCTTTTAACACTGCCTTTTTTACATGTTGCGGATGGTGACTTCCAAAGTGTAAAAATTTATTAGAATAAGTCTTTTTCCGATGGATAGTAGCTTTAAATTTTTTATGAACAAAATCTTTTTGTAAACAGACATCCAAATATGAAAAAAGTAGAAACAAACAAAACCAGGAAAAACATGCAGAAGTGGATCCAACAAATAACGCCAGTCGATGAATAAAATCCAAAATACTTTTACTGTTTGTTAGCGCTTTCATGCAATGAGATACATGCACTTCTTCAGACAAACTGTTAAACTCACTGTGGGTATAAATACTCCCACTAATTTACCAATTAAACCAATTAAATAATTAAATAATTGAATATACACAGCCCTATACAATTAAACTTAATTACTATTTTCCAAAGTTTCCTAGTCGAGAAACTTCAGATATTATATCAAAAAATCAACTTATACAAAATTCTTAATATACTTAAAATTGAACTCTAACATTTCTACTATACTTATTATTTATATTCCATAACATATCAATACATGAAAGATTGAAAATAGTTAATCCAGCGAATATACAGCGAATATACAATCGAAAGACTTGGCTAGACCCTGAAGTTAAAATTAAAATAACTAAAATAACTAGTTATATACACAAAGCCCAATGCTTACATGCCAAATATAAAACTAAAAATTATATATTTAAGTAACACCAGCTAAATTATTCAAAACTATTATTATATAATATAAATATTACCAAAATAATAATAGTAATATTGAACTACATTGCTATACAGAATCATCAACATCATCTCATAAGGTCTTTTAATTTTAATAAACATTTTATAGAGCACATTTCATTAATTCCTGGGTGGACGTAGGCATTAGTTTTGAGTTGCCACAGCAACTCATATTCTTCAAGTTTAAGATGCCATGGTCCACCCCTTGGATTTAAATCTATTTTTTGCACAACTGTAAATAAAAAACTATGAGTTTTGTTTTCAACGATATGTTTCGCCAGGGCATTTGTTGCCACCCCTTTAGTAATTGCGTACAAATGTTCAAATGTTCATATATACGCTGTTTGAGGTGGCGTTTGGTTTTACCCAAATAAAACACAGAGCAAATTTTACAGGTGGCAAAGTAAACTACTCCCTGACTATTACAGTCACATCTATTGTTTATATAGTACTTAACACCCCAAATTAAAAAGGTGGTCCCTGTTTTAATGTATTTGCAATACCTGCAACGGCTGCACTTATACATCCCATGATTAACCTTATATTCCCTAACAGGGAGTTCCAACAAGTTTTTTAATGAAGGCGCCTTCTTAAAAACTACTAAAGGTTTTGGTCCTAGAATGTTCCGAATGTGTACATCCTGAATAATGAATTCCCAATTATTATTGAGAATACGTCTTGATTCTAATGACAATTCATTAAATTGAGTTAGGAGGCTAGTACTATAGTTAACCTGCGTCTTACCCATGTCTATAACTAAATCCACTTCGCTAGTCGAATTTTCATTTTCTAAAAAGCTAACATTGTAATCTGTCTTTAATATGGGTCCCAATGAACCACTACGTCTTTTATATGTGACCTCGCGAATAACAGATTTAACTAGTTTACCTGGATACCCTCTATTTAAAAACATGGCTGCTAACTTGCAGCATTCTTCATCAAATGTATTATCATTGGAACACATGCGAGAAGCTCGCACAACTTGACTTTTCACTACCCCTTTCTTTTGGAAAAAGGGGTGGCAACTAGAAAAAAGAAGAAAATAATTACTGTAGTGAGGTTTACGGTAAACACTAGTACAGAACTTACTATTCTCTATGTCCTTTTGAATCAGAATATCTAAATAATTTATAGATGTTTCATCAAAATTATAAGTAAAGGCCAAAAAAGGAATAAATGAATTCATAACTCCAATAAGCTTATTGGCTTCCTCATCACCGCCTTTGAATATCATTAAGATGTCGTCTTGGTAACAAGTGTACCAAACAACGACATCTTTATATAGCTGGTGTGGGAATAAAAAGGTGCGTTCCCAATAAGCCATTACTGAGTTTGCGAAGCAACCCCCACAGGGGGAGCCCATCGCAACCCCCGTCAACTGTAAATACAAATCTTTCCTAAACATAAAGAAATTGTTATTTAACACCAATTCCAGTAAGTTCATAATCAAATCAATTTCATTCCCTGGGAGATGTTTACATAACAAAAAATCCCTAACGCAATCCATTCCGATATCCTGAGGAATTACAGTGTATAAATCTCTGACGTCTGCTGTCAGAAAATTGAGACTCATATCAAAGGGAATATGATTAAGGTTTTCAAGCACATGCCAAGAATCTTTACAAATTTGAGGTTCTGTTTTAAGAACCTCTTTTAACTTGTTATCCACCCATTTAGCACATGAATAAGTGATAGACTGACGACCATCTATGATGGGTCTAAAGGGGGGGCACTGGATGTTCTTATGAAGCTTTGGAACGCCGAAGATAACCGGAACTAAAGGAGCTAGCATAGTTAAATATTGATACAAAGCTGTATCGATGCTTTCTTCAATAAACAAGTCACTAAGAGTGTTTTTTATTTTAGAATAAGCTTGATTTAACTCGTTTATAGAAACCTTTCTATAACTGTCAGTTAATAGCATGTTATTAATCCTAGCTTCATAGTCATTTTCATACATCAAAATAGCCCCCCCACCTTTATCGGGCTTCATGACGCGGATGTTATGTGCTTTCACTAGTGCAATCAAATTCTGGTCAGTTAAATCTAGGTGCTTGCCATGAAAAAAATCATTATTTAAACCCCTTAAATGAGCCTCGGTAATTCTTTCAAACAGAAGGATGTTGTTATCAAGGGGGGGATCATATGTGCTAGCCACACGTTCATTATTTAACACATTGTTACATTGTCCAAATAACATTTTAAGATTTAACTTACGTGTGTATAGTTTAAGGTCACATAACATCCGAGCAATGTTAGGCTTTTGGGGCAATACAAAATTGAAGCCTTTAGCTAAAAGTTCAATAAAGTCCTGTAAAACTTCAAATGTAGTATAGTTATAAACACGGAAGTCTTTGCTATTGCTAAAGAGTAGTTCAGGTTGATTTATTTCTTCGGTATCTTCTACCTCTTGCGCCGATTGTAGGTCTTCCTGTTCTGTGTTTTCTTGCCCCAGCTCGTGTTCTTTTTCTTGTAGTTGGGGTATGCTCGTCGAAAATCCTGTTGATTATTGTGCTCTACAAACCCTTGATTATTTTGCTGTTGACCCTGCTGATTTTGTAGTCGTTCACTACGTCGAGGTTGATTATTTTCATGAACATTAGGAGACAGAGGATCATTAAATGATGGTGCTGACGATTCAACGTCATTTACTACATTTAAATTCAGATTATTATTAGTAGTAATTAACACCTGAGAGGAAGAATCATTCACTAGCTTACTGAGGGGTGGATCTGGATAAGCATTTCCCTTATCATATGCCAGTCTATCCCTACTAATTTTTTGCTTTTTAGTTTCACTGATTTTATTCAACAGTGAATCAATACTTGTGAAAATTCTTCCATAGTCGTACTCATAACGACTAAAATGTAAATCGCTTTTAATCTCCTGTTCCAAGTTTTCTAATTGTTGCTTTAAATCAGACATCTGCTTTGAGTAATCACTTATTAACAAATCTAGAAAGTTGAGCCCCTGTTGGTTAAAAAATTAAATTAAACGTAGATGAAAATCCGAATGCTTGATTACACCCGATGGATATTTCCATTGTCTAAGCCCCTTCGGGACTATTTTTAAGTTGATACATTCTCGAAAATACAAAATTTCTAATTGAAGCTTTTTATACTTAAGGAGGCAACAGTCAAAAAGTTTTAATTTGGAAACTATGTTGTTATTTGTTTCCTGTTGATCATCTTGAATGTTCACGATACCTCCAACTTGGTCACTAAAAATATTATTAGGTGTGTTGATGAATTCATGCAGTTCTGGTAAAACACATTTGGTATATGTGCCTCACCTCGATTGTTCACAGGAATTAATGGTATATTATGTTGATTACTTGCAGACGGGTTAAGTCTCGCTCCCTGTACGGGCTGAATACTGCCTGGAGAGTCTTGATTTGAATTAGGCTGTATACTCGCAGTATCCCCTTGTGCTGACACTAAGGCACTAGGGATTGGGTTAAAAGACACTCCGGTCCTTGGGCGAACCACTGGCAAGTTGTCCAAGGGCCGACTGTTAATCTGCGCTGCCAAGTCCTCCACTCGCTGGGTTAACTGCTGGATAAGAGCTGTTAAATTACCAATGGTGTCTAAGTCCCGACTGAAAACTCCACTGGAATCAGGATTCGGAGAATACAACGACTGCGACTGCTGGAACCCACTATTTTCAGCGATGAAAAAAGTAAAAACAAACAAAACTAGGAAAAACACGCAGAAGTGGATCCAACAAATAACGCCAGTCAATGAATAAAATCCAAAATACTTTTACTGTTTGTTAGCGCTTTCATGCAATGAGATACATGCACTTCTTCAGACAAACTGTTAAACTCACTGTGGGTATAAATACTCCCACTAATTTACCAATTAAACCAATTAAATAATTAAATAATTAAATAATTGAATATACACAGCCCTATACAATTAAACTTAATTACTATTTTCCAAAGTTTCCTAGTCGAGAAACTTCAGATATTATATCAAAAAATCAACTTATACAAAATTCTTAATATACTTAAAATTGAACTCTAACATTTCTACTATACTTATTATTTATATTCCATAACATATCAATACATGAAAGATTGAAAATAGTTAATCCAGCGAATATACAGTGAATATACAATCGAAAGACTTGGCTAGACCCTGAAGTTAAAATTAAAATACTAAAATAACTAGTTATATACACCAAGCCCAATGCTTACATGCCAAATATAAAACTAAAAATTATATATTTAAGTAACACCAGCTAAATTATTCAAAACTATTATTATATAATATAAATATTACCAAAATAATAATAGTAATATTGAACTACATTGCTATACAGAATCATCAACATCATCTCATAAGGGCTTTTAATTTTAATAAACATTTTATAGAGCACATTTCATTAATTCCTGGGTGGACATAGGCATTAGTTTTGAGTTGCCACAGCAACTCATATTCTTCAAGTTTAAGATGCCATGGTCCACCCCTTGGATTTAAATCTATTTTTTGCACAACTGTAAATAAAAAACTATGAGTTTTGTTTTCAACGATATGTTTCACCAGGGCATTTGTTGCCTCCCCTTTAGTAATTGCGTACAAATGTTCATATATACGCTGTTTGAGGTGGCATTCGGTTTTACCCAAATAAAACACAGAGCAAATTTTACAGGTGGCAAGGTAAACTACTCCCTGACTATTACAGTCACATCTATTGTTTATATAGTACTTAACACCCCAAATTAAAAAGGTGGTCCCTGTTTTAATGTATTTGCAATACCTGCAACGGCTGCACTTATACATCCCATGATTAACCTTATATTCCCTAACAGGGAGTTCCAACAAGTTTTTTTAATGAAGGCGCCTTCTTAAAAACTGCTAAAGGTTTTGGTCCTAGAATGTTCCGAATGTGTACATCCTGAATAATGAATTAAATAATTATTCAATTATTTAATTATTTAATTGGTTTAATTGGTAAATTAGTGGGAGTATTTATACCCACAGTGAGTTTAACAGTTTGTCTAAAGAAGTGCATGTATCTCATTGCATGAAAGAGCTAACAAACAGTAAAAGTATTTTGGATTTTATTCATCGACTGTGAGACATCCAAATATGCTATCATATCCTTGCTATATTGGTGTGTGAATTCCAAAAATTTGGTAGTGGCATTAATATATGTTAAAAATTCTTTAATAGATTGCATAGAACCTTCCCAAATGAAAAATAAATCATCCAGAAAACAACTCTACATCTTGACATGTTTCATATACATCGAAGATAATAAAAATCTGTGTTCCCATGCAGCCATAACTACATTTGCATATAATGTACCAACTGGTGAACCTATCGCTACCCCTTAATTTGTTTAAAGTAATGCCCATCGTGATAGATGTAATTATTGGATAAAACTAAATCTAACAAATCTGTCAATGTCTTTAACAAATTTTGTGTAATAGGTACATTTTCAAAGAAAAAATCAGTAAGCCAGGATATACCTAATTGTTGCGGTATACAAGTAAAAAGATATTTTTTATGTCTACTGTGAGAAATGTGAGCTCTTCAAAATTATCCATAGTAACATCATTGACCTTAGTAAGAAAATGCCAAGAGTCTCGAGAGATGTACTCGAGTTCATTTAACTTGTCCTTCAATTTTAAATCAATGAACTTTGCAATATAATAAGTTTTTGAACCACTGGCATCAACTATTGGACGTATCGGTGGATTTTGCAATCTTTTATGCAACTTTAATGACCCAAACATAATTGGAATCCTGGGATTTTCCATGGTCATATATGCAAATGCCTCCCTAGTTATTTGGCCTTGCCACAACATATCTCAAGAATGTAGTCAATCCTGGAATAAGAAATATTAATTTCATTTATAGAGGCTTCAACATAAGCATCACCATACAAAACTTGTAATAACTGTTGGTTATAATCAAAAATATTCATGATAATCAATCTGCCGCCCTTATCAGGCTGCATAATACGTATGTCATTGTTGGTTTTTATATAATTTAACATTTTCCACTCAATATCTGAAAAATTATTATTTATGCTGTTCCCATAATCAAATCCTCGTTTCCTGTATTTCAAATAATGTCTAAAGTCTAATTCACACAAATCCTCGAAAAATTTTATTTTTGGATGGAGTGGAGGATTTGTTACACTAGGAATTCGCATAGGATTATTAACCATACTTGGTGTTTGTTGATGTATAACCGCCAAGTCCAGTTTTCTAGTGAATAGGAACATAAGTAAACCCTTTACTGAATACATTAGCATGTTCTATGGTTAAATGAACTTGACTATAGTTGTAAATATGATAATCGCCAGTTCCACTGGTGATGAGTTGAAAAGTACTCTCACCTTCTATGTGATTATGATTTTCTAAACTAGTAGTCTCTACTGCCGGTTGTGATCGCTTCTTGAGCCCGTTCTCTGCCTTCTCCAGGGTCTCGTACTGTTGTTTCTGGCTATATAGCCTGCCTTGTTCCGAAGGCGTTCCGAGCGATGGGGAATGTTGTCTTCTAAAGGGAATTGCTGTATGTTGTGAATATTTTCTTTGTCATACACTTGTACGCCATTATTATCAGTCACAGAAAATTCTGTAGTGATTTCCTCATTACGCGCTTGTCCTCGCGATGGTTTAGGATATGCCCGCCCCTTGGAATAATCCATTTTATCTCTTTCAAGCTTACGGGCCTTTCTTTCCACAATGGTATTACTATATTTATCTATTTGTGTAAACACCTCAAGATATTGATTTTGGCAAGCAGTGTAAGATGTCTGTTGTTTGATTTTGGCGTCAAGTTCATTTATTTCAATATTAAGTTCCTCCATATGTTTCCCATTATGTTTGATTAACAACTGGACCAGTTCACAGCCTTGATGGTCAAATAATTGAAGGAGATCTTTATGAAGTGGACTATTCTCCTTTAACCCAGTGGGATATTTCCAATATCGGAGACCTTTTGGTACCTGTTGTCTTTTTATGCATTCAGTAAAATATATATTTTTATGTAATAATTTACGATATTGCCATGCCATATTGTGGAATTCATCCACCATAGTTGAAAATGTAGGAATAGCTGGACATGTTCCTCGGCCATCAGTTTGTATTTGATTGAGCCACTGCTGCAACGGAATGACAGGATTATTTTTGCTGAAATTGTCTTTTTGTGACTCATATTGTTCTTGTCTTTCTATTTGGCCCGGAGGTATACTATCGATGCTATCAACACTATCCAAACGTTTTTGCCCGAAAGCCAGTAGTCTGGCATTTGTATTGTTCCCAGACAATTGCTCTATTAGCTGTGTCAATGTTGTAACCGACTGTTGTAAAGTATCAAATTCAGCCCGAGTTACCATAGTTGCCGCCTCTTGCGTGCTACCAGAAGCCATTCCAAACTGTATAATCCACAAAAAGCAGAAACAAACTGATAAAAAGTCCAGAAGCACTATAGCAAAAAATGGAAACACAAGGTTATAAAATTCGTCTTCTAGTTTAATGAGATACACATACAGTTGGTAAGCGCTTTTGGCTGTGTAAACTCAGCCTTCATCAGACAAAGTGAAACACACTGACATTAGTTTATATATTATGTGCTTAATTGACCAATTAATAAATAATTCAATTGATAGATCTTATTACATCTAATAAAATCTCAATTTGCATAAAATGTGCATGCCAATAATATACGTATAATATAATATATAGCACAATTAAACAAACATACAATAAATATCATAATAAAACCATAAGTAATGAAATTGTCTATCTGTTAAGTTACACAATGTAGCCATTTGATTAGATACAACATGAGTAATGCTTGAGACATCAAAACTTTTTATAAACACCTTACTCTATGTGGGTATTTTATACATTACATGATGTATTTATAGGTTAGCCTTACACAGAATTAAATCACTTACACTGAGAACAAGTCTTTCAAAATCAAAGCAGACTTAAAGTGAGCACAACTCTTTTGGAATCTGTAACAATGATGATTATAAATGAGAACTTACTGCAAAACATGAGAACTATTTTTCAATTATACAACATTTTGCAATAAATATATATCTTTTTGTAAGTTCAAATACATTCCTTTAAATTAAGAGGTACCTGCATATGATATACAATATGTTACATAACTGCATATGATCTGATATGTTACATCGGTTTACCTTCACAAACTGGAAGTTTTAAAACTTTGAACTGCAAACGGTCGAGACCAAAAGATCGAAGTTTTTTGAAACTTCAAATGATTTAAATGAACATTGCCATACAGTATGAAACAGGACATTTACTGTTTTCCTCACTGTAGTGTGATCTCGGAGTTGGGATATTTATTTTGCGGGGGGGGTGAAAATGTAAAAAAAAAAACTTTTTGTTTTTATTTTTTTTTTTTTAATTACAATTTCAAAGTTTCAAAACTTCAGTCTTATGTTCTCGACCATTTGCAGTTTGAAATTTTGAAACTTTGAGCTTGTAATGTAGATCCTTTACATTATACTTTTCTGTGAAAGTACATTTACCTATTAGTTGATGAGATATCATTACTACAGTAAAACTTAAGTATTGTGGCATGATAAAATTTAAGCTGATAATTATAAAGTGTGGCTTAAATAAGAATATGGTAAAGTATTCTAAATATAAGAATGTAGTACTATAAAGAGCATAATGTAATATGATGAGTTCTCTTCCCCGACTCTTTTTGATTTCTTAAAATAGAAGTATAGTGAAAATGTTCCTTCATTTAACAGCCCACAAATATAGAAATATAGCCATGACATCAAGCTGTAAACTCTGGTGAAATATTAATAATATCATTTTAGCAACCGCAGTGTTATTAAAGTTTGAATAAATGTTTATATTAAATATCAATAATAAAACGAAGAAAAGGACTGCCAAAAAATCTGGTAAACGCTCTATCTTTGTATCAAATAGTATATAAATAAATGTCATAAGGCAAAAGGATAGAGAGAAGCAGAATCAGTCTCTGGTAATACCAAGTAGCGTAAGATGCTCAAAGTCCCAGAAGTGGTCCAAACCAAATAAAACAAATCCAAAAATGTGTAAAAAGTGTGGATGGTTAAATCCACACAGAAATATATTAGAAAATATCCGGACAAAAACTGTTAGTACGTTCGCTTAAAAAACTTCTTCAGACATAAAACCATTCATCTAACATCAAACATTTATATACTGCACTCAAATTTTAAAACAGTCAATAGAACAGCATCAATTGTTGAGCATTAAAGTGGCCTCACGCTAATAACAAATTCTTCTATTACATTCAGTAAACATCTCAAAGGCTGTTAATGTAAGACCAAAAACCAATGTAATAGCCAACAAAATAACTAAGTAGGTAAATACATTCATAGTATATAGTTAAAACCATTCATAAAGTGCATAATAAAAATATATATAAAAAATATATATACACATTGAATGTAAGTGTATATAGAAAATAAATAAATGAGCTTAAATGGAAAAATCTTATTAGCATCTGGGGTATACTATCACTTGAAAATGTATATGCGTACTTATGTGACAAAAAATAATGGAGATATTACTCCTATTATTCTACACTACTCATTTATGTAAGAATATATAAATGCATATAGATATATCTTGTATATGTCCCAAAAAATATATAAATTATACAATATCTTAGGAACCCATAAAAGCTGTCACTTGTTGTTCCTGCATTTCTTAAGAAAGGGCTTGATAGAGGCCCTCTCATTCAGTCCCTTCCCTCTATCTGCCCTTAACCTTATAATCCAATCACTTTCTATACTCTCCGTATGGTTCCGAATATCACCCTCTCGTGCACTAGGTTGAATCACTGCCAATGCTCTAAACAGAAAATTGTGTGTAGTACCACATTGAGCTACATGTTTGGCTAATGCATTGCATTGTGAGCCTTTCTTAATATGGTAGATATGCTCACGTATCCTGTCCTTGAATGGTCTATTGGTTTTGCCAACATAAAAAGATGAACAGAGCTGGCATGTACTTAGAAAAACTAAATGTGGAGTCATACAATTAGCTGAGGCTTTCATTTTGAATATTATATTCAAATCTGGATGAAGAAACTCATCTTTTATATCTATGCAGGGACAAAAATTGCATATGCCACATGGTTTGGTATGCATGTCTCTAAGTTCCAAGTTCTGGTCTTTAGGATAACAAAGCAACCTCTTCAAATTTTTCTTATTCCCGTATAGAAATCTAGGTTGTTCACCTACAACCTTTCTAATGTCCTCATCTGTTTGTAGAACTGGCCAATGCCTACTGATAATCCCTCTAACCTCCCTATGATCACTGGTGTAAAAAAATGGGAACTTGACTGAGGAATAGGTAGGTCTAAAGCATATTTTTTGATCCCTATCTCTGGGTCCAAAGTAAGGAGCAGCTATATTAGACCTTAACTCAGGAATACTACAAAGTTGTTCATCAAGTTCAGCCTCCTTATATCCTCTCTCCAAAAGGTTCATTCTGAGTTTCACTAGTTCGTCAACAAATCCCATATCCATGGGATTCATTCTAGAGGACCGTACGCCCTGACCTTTAATGATGTTTTTGAACACATAGGAGGGGTGCATACTGGACCTCAATAGGAGTGTATTAGCATAACAGGACTTCCTATGTATGCCAGTATTGATCAACCCACAAGGCAACCTTTCAATATATATATCAAGAAAATCTATTCTATACATAGAATATTCTATGGTAAATCTAAGAAAGTCAGTTAGACTATTCATGCTGGTGAAAAGTACATCCAGCTGTTCCGGGCTTCCATCCCACAATATAAACAAATCGTCGACAAAACAATGGTAGAATTTAACATGTGCCTCAAAAATGGGTAAATGAAACAGAATGGATTCCTTCTACTGTGCCAGAAACATGTTGGCATAGCTGTTGGCACAAGGGGTACCCATAGCTACTCCATCCTGCTGCTGGTATATCCTATCCTGGAACATGAACAAATTGTTCTCCAGTACCAGTTCCAAAAAATAGGTAATGAGATCTCTTTGTACTTCTGAGTATTCACTGTGTTTTTTTAAATACTCTAATATATACAACACCCCCAGTTCATTTGGTATAACAGTAAAGAGTGATTGTACATCGAGAGTTACAAAGACTAGACCTTCAACATTAGTAAGACCTCCTAGACAATCATATAGGTCCACTAGAAACTGTTTAGAATCTTTTAGAACAAACATGTTGTGGTTTAAAATCGGTCTCAAGTGTTTCTCTACATAAATGGACAGGCGTTCTGTAACCCATCCCCCACCAGATACTATAGGTCTCATTGGGGGGTCACCCATATCCTTATGGATCTTGGGGAGGCCTTGTATAAGGGGAATCAATGGAGTTTTAACTAACAAGTAATCCAGCAGTTCTTTGTTGATAATACCTCCTTGATGGATATCAAACAATGTGTTAATGACATGGTTCATAATGGCATGTAATTCAATCTTGCTTATCATACTATAAAATCTGTCATCCGACAGCTTATTCATAGCTATATTATACTGTATAGTGTCCATAATCACTATTCGTCCCCCTTTGTCAGCAGGTCTAATAACAATTGTTGCCTGTGACTGCAATTTCCTCATACACTGTCTCTCTTTAAAAGTAAGATTGTCCTTCTTCTTATATTTCCTACTTTTGTCCAAGAGCTCATGGTATTTATATAATTCCTCTTCTGTTAGTTTATAATAAGCTTCTACCAAAGGATGGTTCAAAGGGACAAATTCACTCAAATTCCTAAAGTTATACATCCTATCTTCTTGTGTAACTATATCATTAGTACATTTTTTACCATAAAGAAGTTTCAGCATAATATTTCTGCAATAAACTTTAAGATCTGTAATAGAATCAGTAAGATTACTATACTCACTAGGTATAAAATTTAGCCCTTTATTTAATAGGCTGAATTCATCAGATAAAAGTGTATAAGATGAAATGTTACAAACTAAGGGTTCAAACCTTTGCCCCACATCTTTTTGATGGTTTGATGTGATACAAACTCTTCTGAGAGTTTCCTTTTGTGGCGGCCATGACTCATGGATCGTGGTCGCCTGATACCCCTTTCTGTTCATACTGGTAAAGGGAAAGGGACTCCTTCAGTGAGTTCTAATGTGCTTTCAGATGGTTTATGAAGTACCTTAGGTCTAACAACTGGTTCAACTAATTTCTGAGTTTGTAAAGATGGGTTCTTAACTACCTTAACCTCAGGGTAGAGATTTTATTCTAAATAAACAAATGCAAGTTACATGTCATTGGATTCAAGCATCCACAATGTACACCAGCATTCTCCAGATCTCTGAAGTAAGTGATGATTCCAGATAAGAAATCATATCACAGTTGGCAAAAAGCACACACTTGAAGGAATTACTTGAGCAATGTTTTGGAATGTCAAAAGGTACAAAAACACCTGACATATTGAAACCTGCTCCCATGTAAAAGTAACCCTTATAGAAGTGTACACAATCATAACAGGTAAAAAAGCCAGTCCTGCTTAATAACATTTGTCAATTTAAAATAATAACAACAGGTACACAGTGCTGGATTTGAGCATCTGTTTTTATAAGTCATGGAGTCTTTACACCTGTACACTAATCGATGATTCCAGAGAATCAGTCATAAGTCAGACGTCATCAAGCATCAAGAGGATAGTGCTGAATTACATTTGGCTCCCCTCAAAAGACATTACAATAATTGGAATTGTCTATGTGAAAATGTTAGCACTTTGTCAATTGTACGTGTGCTATCTGTGGATTAAGGCAGTCCTGATTTTTAGTCATGCTACATACACTGTGTAGGATGTGAACCCATGCCTACTGAGGCCTACAGTGTCAGTGTTGATCAGTAACTGCTGACTCAACAGAAGGCATCCTATTACAGTAGTTAAAAAGCAAACATTATAATGGATACCCTGAGCAGGATGCTTGAATACATATGGGTTCCTTTCTAAAAAATAAAGTTAATGGAGGATTAAAATCTTTCATTTGTGGCAATGTTACCCCTACATTCAATTTGACATATTCAATCTCATGACTAGTGTTTTTATGTCTGTTACATTTTACTTACCCAGAAACAAAATTGAAACCTTACCTATCTAACTCCATATTCTACATAATTGTGTATTAACTTCTAAAGTCACAGAAGAAGTCATAGCACAAATGTCATACAGCACACAGTAGAATGGATATCAGTGTGTCTGAATGGATGTGTATTGCCCAAAAGTGTGTTTCAGGAATCATAAAAATGTAGACATGGAACTGCTCTCACTAGGTTGATATATCCACATCACATCTGCTGCTTAAGCTATTCCTGTCTGTCAGTAGTCAATTACACAACTACAGTATTTAGACCTTGCTGGATTTGAACAGTGGCTGTTGTAAGTCACATTCTTTATAACTGCAGATTACCCACTGATTCCACAGGAACAGTTCTATCACAGTTGGCACACAACACAAACTAGGAGGGATAACCTGAGTATCATGTTTGAATGAATACATGGCTACTACAAAAGGCAGTTCAAACCTTTGGCTTTCTCTCTCCAACTGCAAATATTTCCACTAAATTAAATTGTATACATCATATATCTTGTCAAAGTCAATCCCACCTGTTTGCATTCTAGGTCTCATTCATTAGTTAGACTTTGCCAGGCACAAATTCCTGCCTGAGTGCATATTTATAAAACTGTTTATTAACCATTGATGCTACAGAAGAAATCATATCAGAGGATCTAGAAAGTGTAGAATTGAAGAGATGACTTCAGCCATGTATTTGAATGGATATGACTTCCATGAAGGAGGATTTGAGGAATCAAAATTCTATATCCATGTGAGAGTTCACACAAGTTTCAGGTCTCCACATACATCTGTTGAGTAAGCCAATCATGTATGACACTCTTCTTTGACATGCAGTACTTACACATTGCTAGATACAAACACGTGCCTAAGCCCATATACTATAGAAATGTGTACTATTCACTGATACTGCAAAAAGAGTCATAGGCTCATAGGTGTGTACTAGGCTACTGGCCCTAGAGCCTTTACAAGCCTAGCTCATAGAATTGCCCTGGGATCGTGCCACCAGATGTTAGTTCCCCGTGCCTCTGTCAAGTACAGCCTCTGGAGTGATCCTGGGGTTGAACTTTCTATTACCCATCTACTCATCAAGATTTCTCTTGAAGAGGGACAGTGAGATGTTCTGCTTGACTAGTATGGGATGTCTATTCCAGAGCATGGGCAGTGGTTGGGTGAGGAATCTGTCCTTCCAGCATGTTCTGTTGATTATGGTAAAGAGGTTGAGGTCTCTGGAGCATGTGGTCTGGAGAGATTGGGATTTATTTAGATGTAGCATTTCTAACTGGGTCAGACATGGCTTTATAAGTCAAGCAGAGAGTGCCTCTAAATAAGCGGTATGAGACAGAGAATAGCTGAAGTCTTTTGAATCTGTCCGTGTAGGACATGTGTTTAATGCCTAGGATCTTCTTCATAAGGTACTTATGCGGCCTCCCCAGTTGTTTCAGGTGGCTAGTGAGGTAGATGCCAAATGGGGCATTATACTCAATGATTGGTCTAATGAGGGAAGAGTAGAGAGAGACGATGACCTCTTTCTTCCTGGATGTAAAACTCTTGGTAATGAGATGTGCCACATAGAAGGACTTTCTGACCACAGTGGCAATGTGGTGGTCAAAGGAGAAGTTGCTGAGAACCTGCGTCCCCAGATCTCTTATAATGTCTTCAGTGTTCAGTGGGCTCCCATTGATGTGGTAGTTAGTGGGAACTGAGTTTTTACCAAAGGGGATGATGATGCATTTTTTGGCATAGAGTTATCATAAAGCATACACTTAAGAGGATTACTCCAGCAGTGTGATTGAATCAATATGTATTCCCCAAAAGTGGGTCTGAGAGATCAATATCCTAAATCCCTGTAGATGGTGAATTATCTACATCACATCTATTGATTAATTCATTCCTGCGTGTCAATCTTCTGTTACCCAAGCACAGTAGTTACACATTGTTGGATTCGAACACCTGCCTATTTAAGTCCACATTTTACAGAACAGTGTATTAACCACTGGCTAAGCTGGAGAGGTATTACAGCAAGTGTCAGAATGCACGCATTTGAAGGTTCCAGCTAAGGAGTTTAGGATTTGGAGGATCCATCTCCCTGTATAAATGCTACCAATAATGGGAACTGCACATATCAGATCTGCTGGATAAGCCACTCCTTTTCTGTAAATAGTTTCAGACACACATATTCCTGCATTTGAGCACCTACCAATCTAAGTCCACATTCCATAGAAGTCTGTATTAACTGATGACCTAACAGGAAAAGTTTTGTAATAGGTTTCAGACAGCACATAGTTGCCGTATAAATGCCATATGTTTGGGGGAATGGGCAATTTGATCTGACTGACAGAAAACATCAATGTGTTTATTGCAACAGCATACTACAGCAGCATGTAATACACCACACAATTTCTATGCTGAGAATGACATGTTTATGAATGTCACATTAAGTTGTACTTAGCAGATGGGTGACAGTTACAGATATTGACCAGTGGAGTGCCATCTATGCATTCCTGACTGATCATTTCCACATCATTGCATGCAAGTCTTGTGTTTATGTGTGGAATATTGATAGCTGTCCATGATGTGTGTACAGTGAGCCAGGTAATTAGAAGTCATACATGCAAAACATATGCACTGTACTTTTTAATAGTACATTTGCAAATTTGATTGCAATTCCACCAGTTCAATTGAATACAATTGGAAGGGAAATCTGAGTCACTGCCACACTCACTTATATATGGAAGAATGCAGACTACATTACAATGGACTTTGTATACACGGGTTACAACAAACCAGTAATCTATATACAACTAATAGAGGCCACTGACATTACCTTTGATCTGTTACAACATCTTACTGAAGTGCACTGCTGGTAAACTCATTTGCATGATTTATGCTATGCATATTTGTTTTTCAGTTTTATAACTTAGGATGAGAACTAGCAGTGGGCTTTGCTGCTTGATGCCAAGTACCATCCAAATGATGAGTACAAACATAGATATTTCTGTTTATAAGCCACTACTAGCCATGTATGAGGTGTTTGAGTCTAATTTTTCAACATAATTAAAACAGAGAAACTGTGTTTTCAGGATAGAGTAGAAAAGAGGGAGCATGTAGAAGGCAAGATTTTGGTAGACTAATTAAATAATAAGCAATAAGGTGGTATGAGAGTAACATATCTATCAACTATTTCACAAGCTAAAATGTAATAATAAACAAAACTGTCATAATTGTTTACAGAATGCTGGATTTGAGCAACTACCAATATTATTTAATATTCTCGAGACTTATGTATTGCCTGAGCACAGCACAGTGAAAGTCTCATAGCAGCTCACAGAAATCACACAGTTTAAAGAACAATGACAAATGTATGAAGAAAGGGACTATGTGACAATCAGGCATCACAACAGTAGTGGAAATTGAAACATCCAATTAGGAGTACATTAAACCTTGAAGCCTGTTATACCTATCAGCTCAATATCCTCTTTCCTATTCTTCAAAGCCACTTTGCAAGATTTCCTAGCCAAAATATGTCTCTGTTCTTCCTCAACACTGAGATAAGCTATATCTCCAAATGTTAACAACTATCTGTTCATACCTTATACCTCCTTACTCTCCCTTCTTCGTTCGCTTCCTTCTATCATTTTCTTTCCCCTGGCTTTAACTCTAAATATACCATAAACCTGCTTTTCCTCCTGCTTCTTATTGCAATTCTTGTTTAAATTATACCAGCATACCTTCAATTCCTCTATAAACAGGCTTACATTTCTCTAAATATTAACTTGTATTTATTCTTAATAAATGTTTTTGTGTTACGATTAAATCTAGTTAAAATTTTTTAAACTGCAGATAACTTTGGATTATTATTGAAAATCATAAAATTATTGCTGTTGAAATGTTTTGTAATACTTTGGACTGTTTCTCTCTGGGCATCTGCTGATAATGGGTTCCTACCCATTTGGACATTCATGATTATCAAATGTCAATAAATAAAATAAAGAAATATAGTAATAACTGTCTCCTCATAGTCCTTTCAGTTGCTGCTTGATGCAAAGAGGAGGCCATTTCTGGCCGTGTGTGGGTGTGTGTGTGTGTGTGTGTGTCTGTGTGTGTGTGTGTGTGTTGTGTGAGTGTGTGTGTGTGTGTGTGTGTGTGTGTGTGTGTGTGTGTGTGTGTGTGTGTGTGTGTGTGTGTGTTGTGTGAAACAATTTTTGACCAGATTAAAGGTGTGAACTTAGATTTATAGGACAATGAAAATGGGAAGCAAGCATAGGGTAGGAAATGAGCAAACAAAGGGTAGGACACTGGGCGATTATTAAGGAATGTGCAAAATTGAGGTGGGAGAGCACCATAGCTTCCCTCTTCTTCACAAGGTGACATTGCATTTGACATTGCATTTGAGCAAAGAATTTAAGAATATTAGATAATCACATCAGGAAGGATATGTGATGACTTAATAATGTTGTATGACCAATTTGAATGAATGAAGTGTTCCTCACACACACACACACACACACACACACACACACACACACACACACACACACACACACACACACACACACACACACACACACACACACACACAGACACACACAGACACACACACATGCACACAAATGCAAATTGGAGAGCTATGTGGGACAGGTGTCTTTTTAGATAGAGATGGTGATAAAACAAGTGACTGAGAGCATAGCAATTGGTGATAGGCATGAGACTTCAGATGCACATTCAAGTCCAGGATGAAAGCAGTCAAAATGTAGTCCTAACCCTATCACCTCTGTCTCCTTTCACAGTTACCTGGGGAAGTGCCATAATTGGCTATTTGCTGCATGATTCTTTCTATCCATTGATGATGGCACTGAGACCTCTCATTGAGGTCTCCTTCACCAACTCTGTTAGCTCTTTTAGTTGACATAGTCACCACCTCCACTGGTGCTACTCCTGATGGGTACCACTGCACCACCCTCAGGGGCAAAGATACTTAACACAGGTAGAGCAGGTAATGCAGGGGTTGTGGAGGCTACACTGACAGATTGTGCCACAGAAGTGCTGGATGCCAGTGCTACCTGGGGTGGCACCTCCATTGTCACCTGTGGAAGGATGGTGGTCTGAGTAGCTGTGGCCTGCCTAGCTGTCCTTCCTAGTGGTTATTTTGCAGTAGGAATGATAGTCCAAATGTAATTGAAAACTAATAGAGGGTGGGAGAAAAAACAACAATGGCAAATATCACAAAAGTCATGTAATTGTAACATATCCCAGTCATAGCATATTCCACATATTTTTTGTTTGATTTGTCACATCCACATATGTCTGTGAAGCCATACTTTTCTGCTGCATGAAAGGTTAATGTCATCGATATTATAAATGTTATAGAAAAACTGTCACAATAAGAAATCTGGTTTATGCAAGTACACATTATTAAAAGTATATGTAAACAAAGCAAATGTTATTCTAACTTATTGGTTGCAGAATAATAAGCCATAAACAGTAATTTCTGCTGTTTGGTTTGAATCCATTGGCATGTATGTTTACTTAACCATTAACTAATGCAATTTTGCAAGAGATTTTCATGTAGGTGTATATGATTTGGGTATGTCATGTTTTACTCTGTCAAATAGTTATTGACTGATGTCCAGAGAAACAATAACCTATTTGTACAATCAGTGTTATTATGAAATGGCAATCAGTGATACCTAAACCCAAACTAACCTCACACCTCTCTGAAGTATTGCAGTCTCACCTTATGTGCCTTTCTTGTTTCCTTCAATCTCTGCAAAAGCTAAACTTAACAGAAAAAAAAAATAATGAGCACGTGCTTGCGTTGGATAAATTGTCTGGTTATGGACCACTATGCTAACACACATGAAGTGGCTCTTGGGTCTGAAAAATGTTATCACATCTGCATAGGAAGTCCAGATTTTGCCTTTATTTGTGCAGCCATTGACAATAAATTAGCATGTGCATAATTATTTTTTTTACAGTTATGCTTGATTAGTGACAGAGTTCCATATCTACTATCATGCAAAGATTAAGAAATATTGAGGAAAAGGCCAGACAGAGTATACATGAGGTCATGATTTCCGTAGCATATACCAGTACAATGTACAATATACACTTGGGATCGTTAAAAATATATCATTAAAAATATATGCGACTGAAGCAATATTCAAGCATGCCTTGACAGCTGTATGGTTGTGCTCTTCATATTTCACTAATTCATTATCTTGCTAATGGTATACCTTATGGTATTGCACATGTACTATTTATTTCACAGCATGCACACATATGTGTGCTAGGATCCCTATCACAACACCGACACGCCACAAACTCAACACTCAAAACAACGACACCAAAACACCGAAAACGCACAAAACCGACAACTCACAAAACCGAACACCATAACACCGACACCCAAAAATCCGACACACAAAACGTAAACTACACATAACAAACAACTATACATGCACTAACCCTAACTCAGACCCTAACCCTAAGGTCCGACACTACCGCACACTTACCCTACCCGCACCCTAACCCTAACTCACTTAACCCGCCACTAAACCTACATTCCGTCACTATCGCACACTTACCCTATCCGCACCCTAACCCTAACTCACTTAACCCGCCACTACACCTAAAGTCCATCACTACCGCACACTCACCTTTCCTGCACCCTAACCCTAAATCCCACACTATCTCACACTTGCCTGTCTGCTCCTTAACGCTAAATCCCTCACTATCGCACACTTACCTGTCCGCTTCCTAACGCAAAATCCCTCACTAGCACACACTTACCTGTCCACTCCCTAACACTAAAATCCCTCACTAGCACACACTTACCTGTCCGCTACCTAACGCTAAATCCCTCACTATCGCACACTAACCGACTCGCGCTCACACATTGCCCATGTCGGTGTTTCGGCTGTCGGGATTTCACATTGTCGATCATCTGTCTCGTCAGTCTTCTCGTGTTGGTCTTCTTAGCGTCAGTGTTTCGGCATGTCGATGAAGTCAAGGGGACCCATGTGCTATTATTATTATCAATGTTAAGAAAAAATACAGGTGACAATCAAGTTTAGCAGCCATAGTGCACATTGCATTGACAAATTAACCTTAATTATTGCATGTGTATTTCTGCTTAAAGTTAAGATAAACAAAATCATGTGTATTATGCCACATAAGAGTAAACTATCCATAATATGGATTCAAACTCTGAACTGCTCTTGCTGTTATTCAGAACATACTTCATTAACACTTTGAGCCATTCAGAAAGTTACCTAATGTATTTTTCTCTACATTGCTGAATAAGGTCCAGCAGCACCAGTCTCATTTCAGCTACAGATGCCTAAGTCTCTAAGCATGTGAAATTAAATTTTGTTTTTTTGCTATAGGATCTGAACTGTCATTCCATAAAGGGTATTGCTAGTGGGCATAAATGGCAATGACAACCATCATAAAAAGATAAAGCCAAACAAATAAAGGTTATTCCTAAATCAGTGTAATGAGTTCTCAAGTATGTGGGTTTATACAAGTATATAAATGTGTTCAGTTCTGATCCGTACTTTCACACATATTGCACATTAACAAGAATTGAGCACTGCACCTATGCCATTACAATGCGATAATGATATGATGAACATGTTGCACCACCTGAATGTTTTAATGCAAAAGGGAATGTGAAGCACGTGTGTTTCACAGTGTACTACTGCAATTTACATTTAGTTTGTGTTATAGCAATGATATCAGATTGTTGTAAGTTTACCTGTCACAGCAGAATCATGTGACTGTGATCACTGGAGAAGTAAGGACAGTAAAAAATGCGAGGTAGAAACAGCTGTCTGCAAAGCAATAGTTTCTAATAGGAGCTGTTCTGCATTATCTCATTGCATTTGCATATCAGCAGTGTCAGTGGTGCTGCAGGTAGCCCACTTACCTTTGAAAGAGAAGACTGCAGGCTCTTTTCCCACTCCAGGTAATGGAATGCTGACACTGCAGTGCAGCATAAAGGAGGGTACTGCACTCCTGAATATATCATCCTGTGCATGAGACAATGAACCAAAATCCTGATATTCCAAAGCTGGTAGTAGCTCAGGTGAATAAAAAAGATTCCAGGGCACCTTTGAAAAAGAATACAAGTGATAGTAGTTTTTCCCCATAGATCCAGAGGGCTAGCTCAACCCACTCCTTTCACCCTTCGATCCACTCAGGCTCACTCTACTCCCCTACCCTACCCTCATTTCCCACCCACACTCAGTATGCCTATATTTATCTCGAACTAACCACTCCCCTATGCTCCACTAACCAATCACAACACAACCTCCATCCCTCAACTATAAACTAATCAAATATCCAAACCAATCCTACAAGAATAGCAGATTATGACCAATTAAGCTCCCCTTTACCAAAACAAACTATTTTCACTTCCACATTTCAATGACATATAAATATATTTTATTCCACAATATAACCATCCTCAAATCAACAGGTACCAATTCCCCTTGGGACTCTCAAATCATTGTTGTAGTTTTTAGAATATGTTAATTATCAGCACACCAATTAACTAATGACCTACATCAAATGTAACATGCTAGCCTTATACTCTATGCTTATCATTACCCTTACAACAATTGCCCATTTTATTCCTATCACATTTCTATTAATAAACCACTTCACTTCCCAACCCACTGCCCATCCCCATAATATTCCTAACCTTCCCAGACACAGAACTGATCGTCTATTACTAAATATCAACATCAGAAGCATACAGAACAAAGTACAAGATCTACATGCCACCATTTCTCTTTATGCTCCAGACATTGATTTAATAACTGAAACATGGCTAAAACCAGACATTACTAATAATGAAATAACTCCACCAGGGTATGCTATCCTAAGATTATACAGGAAAAATAAAAGAGGAGGCAGAATTGCCATCTTATTCAAAAACAATCTCAATGTAATACCCAGTAATCTAATTGCCCCAACTTTAATAATGCAAAAATAATGTTCACAAAACTAATATTAAACTCTAGAAAACATATAGACATAGTTGGAGCCTACATCCCTCCAGGCAACAACCTCCGCACAGTTGAACACATTCTACAGTGGACATCAAATTCCTTACCACAAGAAGCAAGCGTAATAGGTGATTTCAGTTTAGATTGGTACACCTGTAACTCTCAAACCCCTACTAATCACATAAATCGTCATGACTACTCACAATGAATTTAATTTCATTCCATACTAGAATAGACAAAACATCCAACAGACATTCTATCCTGGACTGGTTTCTTACAAATAGACCCACTCTCTCCTCACACTCTGGTTGTCTTCCTGACACCCTCAATGACCATTCCCCAACTTGCCTTCTAAGACATTGTGTTACATTTGTAACACAAACATTGTCACTCCTAATGACTTCATTACAATCCTTAAACACCACAACTGGTCACCCCTCAAACCTCTCCCACTAGATGAAGTTGTAAGTTTTTTCAGTTCTACTTTCCTAAATATCCTGGATAAAATGGCCCTCCAAGAACAATAAGAGTTAAACCTACCTATGCACCTTGGTTAACTAAGGAAACAAGGTCACTTCTAAAAACAAGAGACATAGCTTGGAAAAAACTGGCAGGATAACAAATCCCCCCAAAAAATCATCAAGCCTACTTGGAACTAAGAAACAAAGCCAAACATAAAATCATATAAGGCAAAATAAGCCATTACAGGAACTGCCAAACAAAATACCTAAATAATCCTCAACATTTCTGGACAGTAAAAAGAAATACTACAGCCAGGGCGATATAACCTACCTACCCCAACTACCAACAATACAGACAGTATTGAAGTGCAATTTAATAAATACTTCACAGAGTCCATCTTAGCCCTCACAACTAATTGCTCTACACCACCTATATCCCAATTAACCTATAACTTAGATAGCAATAACTTTTAATTTCAACTCATCCCTACAGAAATTATAAAAAAAACATAAGAATAACTTAAAACAACAACACTAGCTGCCAATCACTTACCAGCAGAATATCTCATAATCTCTGCTGATGCCATCTCATACCCCATATCAATCCTTAGCAACAGATCCATCTCAGAACAAAAAGTGCCTATTGTCTGTAAAATATCACATATCATCCATCTACATAAAGGAGGTAATTCTACAGAACTATCTAACTACCATCCAACTGCAATCTTATCACCTTTATCAAAGATATTAGAGAGCTGTATCCATACCCAACTACTAAACTATCTCTTAACTAACAATCTTCTAAAGATTACTCAGCATGGTTTCTGGTCTAAACATAATACAACTACTACCCTGTTATCCTTGATATATCCAAGGCTTTTGATGCTATTTCTCACAATAAAGCCAGTCTACAATCTTATGGTTCCAGGATTACCTAACCAGGCACTAGCAGGCTGTGAAATGGCATCACAAACTTTCTCCACTTCTACCTGTCACACTTGGTTTTCCACATGGGTCTATCCTAGGTCCCCTCCTCTTCATCCCCTTTACTAACAATCTTCATACTTCTGCTCTACATGCTTCCTTTGTCCAGAACATGGATGAATCTCACTAATATTCACTGCACCCCACACTCCGGCAACTTCAAATTGTTAACACAGCAGTCCTTCTCTTCAATAGAATCATGGCTAGCCAATGGTCAGCTCAACTTAACCTCCAACAAAACAAGACTCATGCTATTCCTCCCCACAAGAGCCACATATCCATCTTCCCCCTTCTATATCTCATCAGTAAACAGCACAATAATTTCCCTAGTATCCAATAATAAACTTTTTAGGGTGTCAGTTGATAGCAACTTAAAATTTGATATACATATAGCCCAGACAATAAATAAAGTCCACAAAAATGTGGACTTCTATATCATAATAACCAGTTTTTAACATACCATACAAAGGTCACCATAGCTAGAACTCACCTTGTCTCCACTCTCCTTTATCTATCACATATTCTCACTAACCTAAAGAAATATGACCTAAATAAGCTTAAAACCTGCTACAATAAAATTACTTAAGTTTGCCACCAAATATACCTTTAAATTTCACCACTGTCTGGCACTAAGACAGCTGAATTGGATAGAACTCCCCAACCTCCTTGCATAGAATTAACTGATAACAGCCCATCAAATACTCTACCAACCTTAGGAACTCCCACCCTTCAAAATCTCCTCCAAGCCTACTCTACCAATCCAGTTCTTCATTCCACAAACAAATCATTAATAAAGATCACAATAGCCAGCAGCTCAGCTGGTAAATCCCTATACTCCAATGCCATAGCTAAACATTGGAACACACTGCCCCAAAATATAATAACCACAACACTCACCACTAAATTCAAAAAGATCATTAAAACCCACCTAACCAACAAATGGATAAGCTATTGTACTAACCCTGATTGACAACTGACATTCTTTAAGTTGAAGACACCCTAGGAACTACTTTACTAATCTTCCTTTCATTAACTAATTTTGTATATCTAATTACATTTCCACATTATGGAAACTTGGCTATGCATACTGTAATGAAAATGTACTGCAAATCCTTGTATTCGGTAAATATGATCCATTGCTTAACAACACATACAACATCAGGGGGATATATTTCCATAAGAACAAGAGATCTGATTAAGGTGAGAGACAAAAATATAAGAAATGGAAGAGAGGTTGAACTACAACTTTAAAATTGAAATAAAGAAGCTGAGTAAACAGATTAAGCATATTATTAGACAAGATCAAGAAACATTTGAAGAAAATTCATATAAAGATATTGAGCATAATAGGAAACCTTTTTATAGATATAAGATGTGGAAGGAATAAAGACATACAAATTGATAAACTGTGTGCAGATTCTAAAATGTATTCTCAGACACAACAGATTATAAATATATTTACAAAATCTTATGCAAAACAGTTTGGCTTCACAAAAGGGGTGATGAGCTGTCCTAGAGACATCCAGCTAACCTCAGGTATTGGAATCAAATTAGATTATATTGAAAATGAACTGTGCAAACTGGATCCAAACAAAGCATATGGAGGAGATGGAATTAGTAACAATGACCTGAGAACACTTCAGCAAGAACTCACGGTACCATATCTATGATTCACTAGTTCATATAAATATGGGAAGATTCCTCAAGCTGGAAGATGTGCTTTTTAAAACTGTTTTTAAGGGTAAGGGGAGTAGGACAAACCTAGAGTCATATAGACCATTAAGTCTACTTTCATGTTGTGGAAAAATAATGGAGAAGGTAATACTGGATAAATTATTGTCAGAATGGGATAGGTTGGGACTTGAAACCATATATCAGCATGCATATGATGAAAATAGATATATTACCACCTGTAATATAATATTCTTTAACAATTTAATAACAGCTATGAATGACAAATTGTGCTGTGATGACATTTATATAGATTTAACTTCAGCATTCGACAGGGTCATACACAAAACACTGATAAATACATTAGTACAATTAGGTATTGATGTACTCTTGATAAGATGAATGGCTGCATGGCTTACAAATAGGGCATGGCAAGTATCATACAGTAACTGGACAGGTGAAATCCTTGGTTACAGTGAGTCAGTGTCCCACAGGGCTCTGTCTTAGGCCCTTACTTGTTAAGATTGTATGGGTGCTAACCCTAACCTTATTGCTGCCTTAATCCCAAATCTATCCCCAGCCTAAACCTTAACTCACAAACACATGTAAAAACACTTTCACTCACCTATTTTGACAAAACATAACTTCAATATTTGCACTACTTGGCTATCTGTACCATTGAAATTAAACAAGAACATATATATATATATATATATATATATATATATATATATATATATATGGATTCACTTTAGAAGCTCGAAATACTGAAATATCAAAATACAGTATTTCGAGCCAATAAATGGTGAGTGTGGAAGCGAGGTGAAGAAGAGAGTACAGGCAGGATGGAGTGGGTGGAGAACAGTGTCAGGAGTGATTTGTGACAGGTGAGTACCAGTAAGAGTGAAAGGAAAGGTCTACAAGAGGGTACTGAGACCAGCTATGTTATATGGGTTGGAGACAGTGGCATTGGCAAAAAGACAGGAGTTTGAGCTGGATGTGACAGAGTTAAAAATGTTAAGATTTGCACTGGGTGTGACGAGGGTGGACAGGATTAGGAATAAGTATATTAGAGGGTCAGCCCAGGTTGGAAGGTTTGGAGACAAAGCCAGAGAGGCAAGATTACATTGATTTGGACATGTGCTGAGGAGGGATGTTGAGTATATTGGGAAAACAATGTTAAAGATGAAGCTACCAGGTAACAGGAAAAGAGGAAGGCCTAAGATAAGGTTTATGGATGTGGTGAGAGAGGACATGCAGGTGGTTGGTGTGACAGAGCAAGATGCAGAGGACAGGAAGAAATGGAAACAGATAATCCACTGTGGCAACCCCTAATGGGAACAGCTGAAAGAAGATGATGAGTATTTCATGTCCATAAACTGGAATCCTGAGAACAGCGAAAGCTCAGAAGCTTGAATTTCAAAACCTCAAATACCGGCAGTTTTGAATTTCATGCTTCTGAGGTTTCACTGTGGTTATGGAGGCAGGTAAGTGTGTGTGTGGGTTAAAGGTTTTGGGTAGGGGCTGTGATGTGTGTCAGTGTGTTTTGTTGCTGTGATGTGTGTTTGCGAGGAGAATGTAGCTTGTGTGGTGGTGTTTTGTGTTTGTATATAGTGTAAACTTGGAGTGAGAATTTTTAAGTAGGGGAGTATGGGGGGGTGCAGCCCCCAACATGGGGGGGTGCAGGGGGACTTGACCCCCTGCTTTTATGCAGTAGAGAGCTTGTGTTTGTGTGTGGGGAGGATGGTGTGTGTGTGTGTGTGTGTGTGTGTGTGTGTGTGTGTGTGTGTGTGTGTGTGTGTGTGTGTGTGTGTGTGTGTGCAGTAGAAGCATGAAATTCAAAATCTCCAGTGTGTGAGATTTTAAATTTTGCGGTTCTAAGTTTTTGTGGTTTCAAAAATTCAACTTTATAGCTTTGAAATACTGAATTTTGATATTTCAGTATTTCGAGGATATAAAGTGAATCCATATATATATATATATATATATATATATATATATATATATATATATATATATATATATGCATCCACAACCCCTTTTTTTCCATTTTTGCACATGGAGTTGGGTGTCACTTCAACAGTGATGATTACCTAGAACCAAAGTTCACACTGCCAGGTGTCTAGCCTTGCCAAGGCTGTTCTTTCATATCATACCTATAGGCTGATATCTAGTGCAATTTAGATACTGTATAATCCAGCTACTATATGTTTTGGGTATGCAGATTGAAACCGGAACATACAGAGGAAATGAGAAACCCCCCATCCATGAACACAGGGAGCATATGCAGGCACCTAGACAGTGTTACTGCATAGGCAGGCTAAGACAGCCAATAAGGAAAAAGCCAGAGACAGTTTTTAAATAATGCTCTAATTTAAGTAAGTTGCTTACAGACTGATGTCTGCAAACTTTCTCTGATATAGCAGGAAAGATAATCAAGAATAAGTTAGAGTGAATAAAAGTCCCTTTCGTTATACTGGACCATGACAGTGCTTGGGTATGTGTGTAACAAGTGCTACACTCCTGTGAAAGCACCATTACAGTCAGACCTCAGAGTGTAACCTGTTTATATGTTTTCCAGTTTTGAGTGTAAGCATAGTGCTCCATGTACTACAAGATGATGATAATAATAATAATAATAATAATAATAATAATAATAATAATAATAATAATAATAATAATAATATCACACATACTGTATGCTTGGAAGTAATAAAAGAAATTAGCACTCCACTAGATGGCACACTTATTGCAGCCATAATCTACTCTTACCCTTTTCTCATGATCAACTACTTACCTCAATTTCTTTAATTTCAGTAGTCCCTGAAGTGCTATTTAGCCCTCTCTTTTGTTTTTCCTTCATTTCTACTGTCCACAGACACCTTTCTAGTCCTCTCTTTTTTTCCCCTCCATATCTACAGACCACAGACACCTTTCTAGCCCCTATTCTATTCCAACCTACCACCGGAATTAGCCTAACTGATTGTTTTTCACTAACTGCTTCAGTATCTGTTTCTACCCGCTCTGTTTGCCCTGCGGGCTCACTCCACTCCCCTCCCTACCCCCAATTCTCACCCACCCCCAGGAGTCCTACCCTTATACTTACTAACCACACCTCTTCCTCTTCCCATTACTCTCTAACCACACCTGTTCCTCTTACCTTTACTCTCTAAACATACCTCTTGCCCTTACCATTACTCTTCAAACACACTCTTCCTCCTACCTTTACTTTCTAAACACTCTCCAGTTACCCAACTGCTCTAATATTTAACCTCTCACCACTCTCCTTTTATCACACCACACCCTACATCCTTCTTTCATCTCTACCTGGTGAATTTCTTTTTTCAACCTACAAACAATCTATATTTATTCATATAATGTATAAACAACCCATCCCATCTTATGTCCCACTCTTATTCACACTCTCACTACGACCTCCTTTAATCCTCACACATCTATTCACCTCCTTTGAAAACCCACTAGGCCCATACCTAAACTACCCCCCAATAAGGAAACCAACTCTCCAACCTCTCCTCTCCTTTTTCCTCATGCTAATATAACATCCTCATCTAGCTACATACTTCCTAAGTACCATAGAACAGTACACATAAAATACAACAATCAAAATCCCAGGAAAGTCCAGCAGATTCCCCAACCCAAACTATCTAAGTCCACTACTCTCTTTAAAGGATGGTGACATCCACCCTAACCCAGGCCCAACAACAACTCCTATCTCTCTTCACAACCACAAAGAATCACCTACTCATGCCCTCTCTAAACCATCAAACTCCCTTTTAATTGCTCATCTTAATATACATAGCATAAACAATAAAGTAACTCAACTCCAAGCTCTAACTGAAATCTACTCCTTTGATATTCTCTGCTTAACAGAAACTTGGTTAAAACCTGTAACCAAAGACAATGAAATCATCCCACCTGGATATAATATCCTGAGACTAGACCGAGTAACCAAGAAAGGTGGTGGGGTTGCTATTCTACATAAATGTAGCTTACAATTAACCACTCACAACTGTAAACCACCTATAGACTCCAATGCAGACATTCGTATCTCCAAACTTCATCTTAACAATGCCAAATCCATCTATATTATCTGTATATATCTACCACCTGGTAACAACACTGCCACCATGGAAAATATACTTTGCTGGCTTTCCCAATACCTGCCCCAAGAAATCATAATCCTAGGCGACACAAACATTGACTGGAGCTGCTACTGCAGCAGCCTCCTCACAAACCATATTAACCTATATGGGTATTCCCAAACCATTATCTCCCCCACCAGGATAAATAAATCTAACAAGAAATCAAGCTTATTAGACTGGATTCTCATAAACCATCATCCTCACACTTATGATTCAGGAACCCTCCCTGATGATTTAAGTGACCACTTTCTTACCTATATCATCAGACATAAAATCAACTCTCCCATTCCAACATCTGCCAGAAACATTAGATCTAAAAAGTACTTTAACCCTGAACTATTCCAAATGGAACTAAAAGCTTGCAACTGGTCTCCCTTACAACACCTCCCTTTAGATGAAGCCGTTAGTTACTTTACCTCCAACTTCCTTGCCATTCACAACCTCCATGCTCCAACCAGATTAATTAGAATTAAAACCAAATCTGCTCAATGGCTGTCAAAAGAAACCAAACACAAAATAAATCTTAGAAACAAACTTTGGGCAAAATGGAGAAAGACTAAAAACCCTGTAGACCAACTAACATTTAGTCAGCTAAGAAATGAAACCAAGAAAGCTATAATATCTGATAAAAGAAACTACTACCTACAATCCCAACAAGCTAATCAAAACAACCCACAAAAGTTTTGGGCTAGCATTAACCAACTACTCCATCCAGGTCAATCCACTACTCCAAACCCTCAAAATACTGACCACAAAAATCCAATGAATACAGCTAATGCTTTCAATACCTTTTTTACTAATGCTATACAAACACTAGCTAGTCAGCTATCACCTAATAACTTCACTATAACTTCCTATAAATCAACCTTACCCCCTACTTTTCATATTCAACCTGTCCCAACAACAGGTATTCTAACCCTTCTACAGAAACTAAAACCATGCTCACCCTCAGCAGACCAACTACCTGCTGAATTCCTTCAACAATCAGCCAAAGCTATTGCTTATCCCATTTCTATTCTGATCAATAGAACTATTACTGAAAGTCATTTCCCCAGTTTATGGAAAAGTTCCCATATTATCCCCCTCCATAAAGGTGGACACTCCACTGAACTCTCCAACTACTGTCTCATTGCCCTTCTCTCACCTTTGGCAAAGATCACGGAGAAATGCATTCACAGACAATTACTTGATCATCTAAACCAAAATAATTTACTTTCCAACTGTTAACATGGATTCAAACCGTCACATAGCACTACCACTGCCCTTCTTTCCTTCACAGATTGTATCAATAAAAACCACAACCTTAACAAGCTTTCTTCAGCACTATTTATTGACCTGTCTAAAGCTTTTTTGACATGGTAAATCAAATTGTCATCAACATACTTAAATCCCTGTCACAAGATACATCTTCTATAAAGTGGTTCTACCTTGACAAAAGACAACAGACCATACTATGGCACAAGTCTCTCTCCACTCACCTGCTCGTCAACCTTGGTGTCCCTCAAGGGTCCATCCTAGGACCTCTACTTTTTTCCATATTTATCAATGACCTTCACTTTGCCATCCCCCAAGCTACATGCATACAATATGCTGACAACTCCACATTGATATGCTCAGCCACTTCCTCTTCTGAACTTCACTCTCTTACCCAAGTATTTAACACAGTTGAGCAATGGTTCACACATAGATGCCTTCTCCTAAACCCCAAAAAGACTAAACTCCTCCTCTTCTCTCCCACCAATAAGTCCTCTCATCTTGATTTCTCAGTTAACTACCAATAAAACTATTATATCCCCTGAACCAACCACCAAACTATTGGGTATCACCATTGACAACAATCTGAACTTTGACATCCATATTAACAATACTATAAAAACTGTCAACAAAAAACTTGGCTCTCTCTATAGGATAAAATCCTTCCTGTTACCTACAGCTAAAACCACTATAGCACACACTCATCTAATCTCTTCACTTCTTTATGCCTCACCCATTTTTACTAATCTATCTAAAAACAATCTTAGCAAAATGGAAATGTCCTACAATAACATTGCCAGATTTGCTACAGGCAACCCATTTAGAACCCACCATTGCATTAATATAAAGCAGCTGGGATGGCTTGAACTACAAAATCTGATTAAATTCCATCGATTATCTATAGCCCACAACACTCTTTACAAACCTTCCAAAACTCCTATTCTATCCACACTCATCACTCCCTATAAAAACCTGAAATCCTTATGGTCTTCTCAGAGACTTCTAGTACATACCACTAAACCAAACAACAAGGCTGGCGACTCCCTTTTCTCTAATATTGTTGGAAAAGCCTGGAATCTCCTCCCCAGTGAACTCTCCTCACTTCCCTCGCTATCATGCTTCAAAAACAAATTGAAAGTGTTCCTCAGAACACACTGGTTATGCCCCTGTACTGTCTGACTAGTTATGTGTCTCTTCATACTTTGCTCTACCTACTCTTTCTACTCATTAACTGTGATTCCTTCCTTATTAACCATAATACTATCTCCCTCTAGAGCATCTTGATTGTACTAGCATGCTATGTTATGCCTGCATTCTGCACTGCTGAATTTACTGTGATAACCTGTAATATGCATTGTAAATATGATTTTTTTTTTGTTTAATGTTTCCTTATTTGTTATCTTGTTAATTTCATTGTTCTATCTTGGAGCTTATCTCCCCGGGCCTCTACTGAAAATGGACATGTATCCAGTTAGACTAGCCCGGTCAACAAATGTAAAATAAAATCAAAATAAATAAATAAGTTAACCTAAATAATACAAGCTTACAGTTTCTTATAAGAAAAACTTATCTTAATAATACATCAGTCCACCTCCTTGACTTATGGCTTGTGACTAGCAAATGAAAATTTAGCACTTTATATTCACTTCATTTGAACAGCTCCATACTCCTCATATGTCAAAATACATAGTCTAATCTTTTAAATATTTTAATCCATAAATAGATTAAATCTATTCCTGTTTTTAATATTTTATCAAGGTACTTACATCAACTTTAAATGGACTTCATCCATATTTGTCTGTAACATTTTTATCAAGATACTTACATCCACCTTAAATCTGCAAAATAACTTTTATGTGCCAACAGCTTTTGTATCATTGTGCATAATATCAGTGTAGCTGTGTCAGTGGAAAAGTGCTGGAAATCATTTATTTGTACATTTTCTGCCCTTAGAATCCACTTCTCATTCATTTTTAAACAGAACCATTTACCTCATAGGAGCATTGTAAAATGTTTGTGTATTAAAGTTTAAAGCAGCTATACGAATAAAATATATACATGCATTAGTTTACCACTACATAACTAAGGAAGGCATATACATCCTCATGCAAGCTATGATAAGTATGTCTCCCTCCTTTATAAACTAAAACCTCAAACATGAAAAGAACAATTTAAGTGGTTGTTCTGAAGTAGTAGGCTTAAGAGACTGCAAATCTTGAGGTCACACCTACCCGTTACCAGTTGAAGAAATAAATAAATAAGCATTCAGCACCTACCAAAATTTACCTTAAACCTCCAACAGTGGTGGCCCATGGGATATATGCAAATTCCCCTTTCAGGACATACCAGTGTATTAGCTACATGGTATCTGAATGCCCCCTGAATTATTACTTTTTAAGTTCTAATTAGTACGCTCAGGCCAGTGGAGTTTGGCTCTGGCTCTATTGGCCCAAATGCACAAAAAAAATTAAGAGTAAAAAGTCAGTGGCATTCAGAAGCCACATAGCTGAAACACTGGTATGTCCTTAAGGGATCATTTACATATATTCCATGGCCATCACTACAGGAGGTTTATGGTATTGCATTATGAAGACTCTTGCTTGGCTGGATCTTTCTTGTAGTTTATTTATTTATTTTTGTTTGTTTCATTTATGTCACTTAGCTATGATTTAGTTTTCCTCTTTCATTGCCTTTGTATTGTTGTGCAGAACACTGGTTATTTTAAGCTTGTTTTGGAGCATTGCACTATGCAGGCCATTTCCCAGGTTCTTCTACTGCCTCATACACCTGCATGAAGATGAGGGGTTTTATATTTCATCACTGTCTTGTTGTTGCTCCATGGTCACTGGATGAGGGTGTCAGATCTCTATGTCTGTGTGTCCATTTTGTTGTGAGTGTGTGTGTGTGTGTGTGTGTGTGTGTGTGTGTGTGTGTGTGTGTGTGTGTGTGTGTGTACATGGCTGTCATTTGCAACATTTGCAGTTTACATTGCCTTCTTTGGCTCCACTCTACTGATTTATTTTTTAGTATGGTTGTTTTTTGTCACGTACAGCTATAATCATGCTATTTTATTGTGCAGTTGTTTGAGAGTTTTCTATACTATTTTTTGTACTCCTCCTTTGTGGCTTAACACCTGTCTCCATATTCTCTCTTAGAAGTTTCCTGTTTCACGCTTTCAAACTTTTTAAATATGCAGTACAGACACCTGCACTTTGTGGAATAGTAGAGCAGGCTTGTATATCCACTATGTCATGATGGTATATTAAAAAATCTGCATGGCAAAATGCTGAACAATAATGCATAATTTAATAACGTTTATGTGTTCTACTTTAACAACTACAAAATTATTTTCCTGCTGGTACATAACGCTGTTAAAACAGGTCGTTAATTTTCATTACTGCTAAGAAATTGTGCTACTGAATTCTTTTCTTACAAATTCTATAGATTCAAAAAAATCCTGCTTTTTGTACATACGTGTATCTGGACACAGGTGCTTTTTTATGCTTTTTCCTCTTGTATTTATTTACATAAAATAAACTCATGAACTTGTTCTTGCATTGATTTTCCTCACCCAAGCAGATCATATAATCAAACAGTTTAAGTGTTTCCTACCTAGCTATTACTATTAATGTGACAGCGTGACCTGACAAAGGCACCCTTTCAGTTGCTTCTTTCACAGCTGTGTTATACCAACAATAATAATTTGCATATCGTAATGGCAGTGCACCTCACCTCTTCACAGAAATATTTACTGCTACAAGTGTTTATATTCTGCAGCCTTGCTGATTTGTGGTTTAGCATAGAATTACTTATAAAGAAATTAAGCAAAATACACATGCCAAAGATGGGAAATAATTTTTTTTAGTAAAACAATGTATATCAATCTGACGTTTGCAGAAGTAAAAAGAAAAAAAGTTTGTATTGCCAAATAGTTAATACCATTATTTCAGCATTTCATTTTTCACTCTTTTATGTTTGACTTAAATCTGTGTAAATATGTCTTTGTCCTCCCAAATTAGTATCAGAAATGCAAACCTTTTCTTCTTCTTGTTAGAAATTATAAACATGCAGATAAAATCTAAAGTGCTATTTGTGTTTTAGCTGTAGAATGCATTTTACCTGAATCTAAGTTTAACTACTAGAAATTATAGATTGACTTTATTTTCCCAAAGGTAACGTGTTGATATGTACATCCTGTGTAATTACATTCTTCTTAGGTAATTATTTCATAGCTAGGATTATAGGATTATATGAACGTGATGAGGTGTTCTTTGATTACTAACAACAAACTCTATGGAGCTTAACATATACCTTTCAATTCGCTGTGGATATCCAACATTTAAAAATTGACTGTTGCACTTTTTTGATTGGATTTGTGATGCACAGACTGTTTGCTGTTGTTTGCAATTGTATTAATTCCTTGTTTACCTGGTGTACTAAGGAGATTTGTAGTGAAAACTCTTATTAATTCAGCAGTGTGTTGATTTAAATTATGAACAGTGAATCTGCCAATTAGTCAAGACATTTTTCTGTCTGTATTAATGAATTATTCTGCTAGGTAAGAGATATTATGGTAACTATCATTTCATGAGATGCTCAGTCTATTTTACTTCTAATATGTCATTGTTACCATAGTTTTATTGAGCGGAACTTGTCATGACATCATAGATTTTAGCACAAAAGTTCTTCCCAGGTCATATTAATTTCTACAGTAATGATACAAAATTTAAAAGAAATACTACTGAAGCAGGCTCAAATGCTTTGTCGAAGAAAGACAAAAATGAATAAATCCAATAAAAAAACAGACACAGTCATGACCGCAGTATCCAGTACTAAAAGATTTTACTTCAAGTGCACAGAACACAAGCACTTTCACTATAATAGCTTCATCAGATGTTTAAAATGCACAGTAAAACACATCTCATATAAAGTACTAAGGTAACAATCACATGATACATTCCAATCACAATTTAAAAGCATATTACATACAAAATGCCAGCATATAGTTTAATAGCACATAAAAACATAAATAAAACATAAATACATTAGTGAAAGTTGCACTATCTCCTCAAGGGTCTATTTTTAAGTCTGGGTCTCAGGAGTACAGATTCATTAAGACCATGCCCCGAGTCCCCCCTCAACCTAACAATCCATGTAGACTCTAAGTCTTCAGTCTTATTAGCTATATCGCCTAACCTAAAACTCTCTGATATTCTACCAATGACCAAGAACTTGAGCATATGGGTGTTGTCCGTGTTCATGACATGTTTAGCCAGTGCATTAACCTTATTGTGTTTATTTATATTGTAAATATGTTCTCTTATATGTTCTTTAAATGTTCTGTTGGTCTTCCCTATATAGATTCCCATTCATTTAACACAATCATTTTTTGTTCTTATATTGACACCAGTGCTGAATTTTGTCATCCTGACCAGAGGAAAATGCACACTTTTAATGTACATGCTGCATGTTTGACTAAACATGTGGTTTATCTTGCTTAACAAACATACATGCATTTGAATGCACATTTGACAGGATGACCTCATCGCAGTGTCACAGAGAGCATGTTTCTTTTCAAAGTGGCATAACAAAGCTGTGAGCATAGATAAATGAATTCCACTCAGAGGAAGTAGAAACAGGGAGTTAGATTAATTCGACTATACATAGTAAAGCACAACAGCATGAAAGGCACTAGAGATGTGGCCGAATGCAAAAAAATCACAAGAGTTTGCCATAGGCTGAGTACTTCCATTTAGCCTTAGTTGTATTCTGCAAATGCAGAGGAGAAAGACTAATGTCATAGACAGAGTGAGAGGGAAGCAGGGCACAAGTAGCATATAACAGAAGCAGGATAATGTTAGCTCAATGCAATATGTAGCCAACAGCTGCACATGAAATCGTGTACCAAAAACAGTCAATAATACTTAGCTAATGCCTGGATTAGAACCCTTGACAGTAGTCAAAAATCTATCTATATGTGTGAGCATTATCTCTCCACACAACAAAGTAAATGGTACTTCAAAAAGTTTAAATAACACAGTTGAAGGGCAGTGACAAACCACTGAAGCAGAAGAGATGAACAGAGAGAAACAGAGACAAATAAACAGAGGGATATTAGCAATATGTTTTGTGGGAGATGTAGGATCATCTGTACCATGTGTTACTCTTACTTACTAACTATAAAGCTGTCCTGCTCTGTACAGTAAATAAGGTAGGAGAATGCAATCAACATTAAGACATAAAAGGATGGCTTATTTAGTCTCCCTTTTGGGCAGTGTATTTGCAAATTATGTCTTGCTGCACTATTCAAATGACATGTTAATGAAATCTTGTGCATGGAGAGAAGTACAGACGTTTGCAGTTAACTTTATGACAGGAATATGGAATGTCATAAAATAATAATTTGACCTACAGCTGTAATCAAACCTATGACACTATGTAAAACCAGCAGTCTACAAACAGGGAGTTATGTCAAATGCTACATGGAAACTTCTAATTCATTACATCCAGCAGCCTAAGAACTGTTACAGTAAGTATTTCACAGTACTGCTAGTCTGCTTTACTATGCATTCCCATAATGCAGCAGATTAAAGCACATTTGCATTAAAGTATCAGGAGTACTGTGTCTGAAATTAAAATCTTCAGCTTTTGGCATAGGAAATCACTTAGCATTGGTGCACTATGCCAACCTCCACACAACTCCTGAGGGCAAAAAGTGAATGCTTTTCCATGAGCAATTTCTGACCATGTGTGTTGTGTGTGATTCTGTTTTATCACCAGATTAAACGTGTGAAAATGGGTTGATAAGGTAGTGGTGAAAATGGGTGACAAGCAGAGGGTAGGATGCAGGGGGGGAAAGAATACAGGAATTTACAAGAGGGTGATGGGAGAGCACCATGGCTATCCACTTCTTCAGAATATAAATGTAGAATTGTACCAAGAATTCAAGACCATGGAAAGTCATCACGTCAGGGATGGTGACAACAACAGACTAATGTTGTACAGCCAATTAGACCAAATTAAATGTGAAAAGAAGACAAATAGATGAAGTGGTGAGATATGTAGGAAGTCAGTTTTCTGTGGGACTGGTACTCATTTTCTATACTTTTTTCTATACAGATAGGAATGTTAGGTAAGAAGCTTAGGAATGTCAGGGTCAGGTTGGTAGTTAGGTTAAGAAGCAGGTGCAGACACATACAAGCCAGATGGGGATGGTGATGGAGAAACAAGGTTGGGGGAAATTATTACTGGAGATAGGTAGGGGTCATTGAAAGCACACCCTCATCCATCTTGAGAACAAAGACAATCTTGTCCTCACCTTCAGAACTGTCAGTAGATGTGGTATCAGTTCAGATATCCAATCAAGGACCTTTTTAAACCTGCAGATACATGCACCAAGGCCCTTCTCCATTATATCCTTCACCAGCTCCTGCCAGATGACAAAATCACCTCCTCCACTGGTACAGCTACCAGAGGTTACAGCTGCACCAGCGGCTGGGGTAGAGCTACCTGACATGTGTGGAGCAGCTAGGGCAGGGGTTGTGGAGATTATACTGACAGGTTGTGAACCTGAAGTTCTGGGTGTTTGTGCTGCCATGGAGGTATGGCAGGTCGAGCAACAGTGGTCAGTGTACCCTCTTTGCTGTTGGTCATTTTGTTTTCAGCTGCAAGGTATGCAAATATCAGAATCTTAATAAATTACACCCCCTCCTAAAAATAAAAAAAACAGATTGGGTGGGGGAAAACAAAAAAGAGAGAATTAGATCAATGGCATGTCACATTATTTTATTTTTTCAATAAACTTTTCTTGGCAATACACAAACAAATACAATACTTGACTATTTCATACCTTTGACACATCCATATATGATGGTAGACTATTAATATGTCATAAAATGAACAAATCTCACTTCTAGGATACAAGAAATAAAAACCTTTATTTCCCTGTGACATATAAGATATATGTATTCATGTGTAATAATTGCAATTACATTAATAAAATTGTTCTTGACTTAGTATTGCTATTAATATTTTATAAATAATATCACATAATGAAAACCCATGCACAGTTAAGCTGGTGTTCCCATTGCTTAATGCAAGAGCAAGAGTTATTGGAGAAAGCATGCACGCTTGATATCAAGGTTGAGGTATGCCTTCTCAAGATGCTAGTGAGTGAGGGACTGAAAACAGTTTTCTGGCTTGCATTTGGACCTGAGGCATACTTACCCTGTACCTCTCTGATGTGGGTTAATCAGGCCTTTTATGCCTCATGGTTTGCTACTATTTCATCTGCAGCTGTAGTGTACAAAAAGAAAAAAAATATATGAAAACATAATGAATAATTGAGTTGACTGGCTAGATAATTAATGTCATAACACTGACAGGTTAAGGATCAGTATGTTTACACAGCTGAGGGGTGTTTGCAGTCCTAAATTCAGCCTCCCATCAATTTTGGAGGTCCTGCTTGGACTTTTTTTCAGGTCAGTATGGTGGTAACATTGTTCTCCTTGCATGGAATGCCTGTTACACTGGAGACAGCCTTGGCCAAGTTATTACAATCCTCAGCCTTATAATGAGACCTGGTATAATCCCCCTGCAGTTGCTAATGGCTATAGCACTTCATGAGGAGAGTCACAAAAATCCTGGACTCCTCAACAGCCTACCTTTGTGCTCTAAATTTAACACCATTCTCTCTATTGCCAGCCATGTCTGCAATAAGTCAAGTTATCAATATATGTCTTAATTGGCACCCGATTCAGATCTCGAGTGTTGTGTGCAAGAATGCACAGCCTTGCCAACTGAGTTTGTGCAACTGTAAGCATATGAATTCTTTGGCATACACATTGAAAGTACATTCATCAAATAGCACTAAAGATGTGAATGTGAAACATGCCAGTGAAATTTACCATATGTGATACTCAACGGTCTATATCACTTTGTCAAATCACTGTTAAGTGAATGCCGCTTCAGTGAACAAGCTGACGGTATTCTGCATTAGCAATCATAAAAAAAAAATGCCTCACACCCTGCTATCTAAATATACCAACTCCAAGATCACACTACAGTGGAAAAAAGGGCAAATTCCAGATGGTGGCCAACCATCACTTTGCCCTAGGAAAGTTTTCGCTGAAAAGTTAGTTCAACGATTAGTGTTTTTGCTGAATAGTTGTTCAATGACAAGGCATTTGCTATAGTGATTCGACAAACTGATAGGGACCTGATACTCAAACCATTGGCATATGTTGCAATGCTCAACAATGACATGATGTAATGTGATCCTATCTCGCCTACATTCTGTACTGATGGGTTTGGAGCCGATCCTCGGCTCTGACTCGGCACGCTATACTATAGAACAAAGTCTCTTATTGGCTGAGCTATCCCACATCCCAGGATGCACCACCACTGCTTCCCCAGATCTCATTTGCCGCTTCTACAGCAAAGACGTGGTCTCGGACTTGGCTGAGCTAAGTGCTTATTTCTTTAAAAAATTCTGTCAGGAATATTTGGCTAATCTACCCAAAAGCTGTTTTAACAGCTATTGTTGTTGTGTGACTGTGTTTGAGTTATTTTTTGTGGTGAATTTGTCATCTGTTTGAGGGAAAGGATCCCATTTAAGTTAGAAGGGCCTTGCCCTCGCGCGTGGTTCAAACTTAGTGTGAGTCTTTTTGTGGTATCGTAGTCTAGTTTTGGTCAAGTAATCCCGTTTCTGCTAGAGGGGTCTTGTCCTCAGTTACGCTTCTTTAAGGAAAATTTTGTTTAAAGATTTTTTCTGTGATAGTGATTGGGTCAACATGTCGAAAGAGCACAGACCATCTGGATTCAAGAAATGCTCTAAATGCAGTTACAAACTGTCCATTACAGACGATCACTCTTTGTGCGTTTATTGTTTAGGCCCTAAGCATCTTCAGGAGTCATGCAGCGTTTGTCATGCTTTTTCCTCCCGTGTCCTCCAAGAGAGGAAAAACAAATTGATTTTAAAAGGGCTTATCACCCATTCCTTTGAGGAGGCTTTATCTTCTTCCTCTTCACCTTCTAAGAAGAAGAAATCGTCGGCTCCGACCACCCTGTCGGAACCGGCTACAAAGAAATCACGGCAGGCTTCTCCATCGGCTCCACGGACTTGGGAGCCGAGGGCGGAACGGTCTGCCTCGATGCCTCCAGGCTCGACTCCTCTAGCTTCGGAGCCAACTGCTAGACCTTCGAGAGGTGGGTCACCTTCATCGGCTCCACTGTCTTCGGATCCGATGAGAGTTGCCCGCTCAGACTTTTCCCCTTCGGCGCCGAAGTCCACTTCGGCTCCGAGGGAAATTGCAATGGTTATGGAGTCTCCCTCGGCAACGATATTTATCGAGACTATTCGGAGCCGGTCCCCCAGTCCTTCGGAACTGGTGGAGAAGTTGACTCGAACTCGTTCGATCTCTTCTCGGTCTTCGAGAATGTCGGATTCGGACATAGACAGGGTACTTCAAAGGCTGTTTCAGTCTCCAGTCTTCCAAAAGTTGGTTTCGGCTCCAGCCCAGTTGGCTCCAGAGCCGGTTGCCCACCCTGTTGTCTTGGTTCCTCCTCCAACAGCCTCGGCACCATTGGAGTCGGTGCTGGTGGAGCCGGTGGAGGTTTTCGGGTCGGCTCCGACCCTTACTCCAACCCCACCCTTCGGGTCAGAGTTCGGTACACAGACCTCCTCTGTCGGCCCCGGGGGTGACGCTTCGGGACCGATGTTTTCGGTTCTGAGCCTCCCTCTTGGTGCGTCGGCTATGGGAGTGCCGTCTACTGTTGTGGCCTCGGGGGTCGGACCTTCCCGGGACTCTGGGGGTCCCGCCTTCAGGGCCATGAGGAGTGCTTTGGCCAAATCTTCTTTGGCCACCTCCACCATCTCACCGGCACCTTTCCTTGGCATGGAGACTGGTTCCTTTGTAGTCCCCCTGTCTCAAGACAGTGGAGCTCTGGGGCCTGAGGTCACCCCCATCGGGGGTTCCCTCCTTCCTGAAGGTCCCTCCGAAGCATCTTCGGAGGAACCTCCAAGGAAGAGACAGTGCAAGAGGAAGCACGTCGACTCCCCTGACGAGTCTCTCACCTCGGACACCGACCTCGATGATGCGGAGGGGTCCCCCAAGTCATCCTCGGATGATGTCTCCTTTGCAGACATTTTGGAAATCCTGAAGCAATGAGGCGACTGGCAGTCCAAACCCCCTTCCACTGAGGAGTCGGTATTCCTCAAGGCCTTCCGGGGCTCAGCCCTCTGCCTCCTGGGTGTCTCCGCCCTTCGATGAGCTTCTGGATTTGATCTCTCGAAGGGCATGGGAACACCCGGATTCTGTGGAACCGGTGCCAGCTCGCCCCAATAAATTTCTTTCAGCCCCCCCCCGAAAAGGATTTTCTCTCCAAAGGTGTGGCTGTAGATGCCCTGGTGGTGGCATCTGCTACCCAACAAGATGTGGCAGAGGCTTCAACGTCCATCCATCCTCCTAATAAAGAGTCCAGGAGCATGGATCGGTACGGGAAGCGCACCCTTACTTCAGCAACCTTTACTTTAAGGTCTCTGATTTATCTGATGCACTTCACTAGACTTCAGAGGGATCTGGTCAAGCAACTTTCAGATACCCTCTCTGGTAACTTACCTGAGCAGTTGGCCCAGACGGTTAGCTCTCAGCTGGCTACCCTATCATCGTTATTGAACTCGTCCATGAGGCTCATTTCATATGCAGCCGAGGGGGCGAGCAGAGCGGCGGGAACAGGTGTTGCTCTATGGAGACAGGCCTGGCTTCGCCTGTGTCATTTTGCGGAAGCCTTCAAGTCTTCCTTTGCCGACGCTCCCTTTGATGGGTCCTCTCTGTTTGGACCCAAGGTAAAGGACACCTTGACTCGCTGTGAACAAGAGGGTAAGACTTTGCCGTAGGGGCACGGTTTTCCACTCCCTTCAGGCCTTATCCCAAGGCTAGAAGAGGGGGGAAAATGTGGTTCCGTAAATCTCAAAAGCCTTACTCTTCACAGCAGGGCGATCCCCCTTCTAGAGGCAGAGGAGGGGGAAATTTTTCAGGAAGACGCCGTCCCAGAGGCGGCGGAGGCCCCCGCAACACTCGAGACCGCAAGTCCTTTCGTGGCTCCTCAACCTTCCAGCATCCCTGAAGGATTGCTCGACTGTGCAGCTCTGGAGCCAGTCGGGGGTCATTTTTCGAAGCACCTAAAGGCCTGGGAGAGTATCACTCAGGACCGATGGGTGCTCCAAATCATCGCCGGAGGTTACACCATCCCCTTTTCTCAACCCCCCCCACTCCATCCCAAAAAATCCCGGACCCGCCACCCAGTCAACGGGATCTTGCAGCCATCGAAATCTCAAAGCTGCTTCAAAAAGGAGTCATCCAACCAGTCCCCGCAGGCCAGACTGGATTAGGGACTTACTCAAGATTCTTTTTGGTGCCAAAAAAGACCGGGGACTTGAGGCCCATTTTGGATCTCAGCAAGCTAAATTGATCAGTGAAGAAGTCCAAGTTCCGGATGGTCACCTTGCAATCCATTCTCCCGCTGCTGGAGAAAGGTGTTTGGATGTGCTCCATAGATCTCAAGGACGCCTATTATCACATCCTGATAGATCAGGTGTCCAGGAGACACTTGTGCTTCAGCCTGGGAGACAGTCATTTCCAGTTCCGTGCACTGCCCTTTGGTCTCACCACAGCCCCCATGGTGTTCACCAAATGTTTGGCGGTGGTGACTGCTCACCTGAGAAGTCTAGGATTCCAGGTGTTTCCATACCTAGACGACTGGCTCCTAACTGCCACCTCCAGGCGTCTACTCTTACAAAACCTAGCAGCCACTATATCTCTAGGCAACTCCCTAGGAATCACCTTCAATTGGAAAAAGTCTGTGTTGCTGCCATCTCAGCACATTCGGTTTATCTGAGTAGAGATAGACTCAAAGCAAATGCGGGTCTATCTTCCTACAGAGAGGATAGAAACATTGCAGTCTCAAGTTCGAGCCTTGCTCCTCAAACGCCGAGCCCCAGCCAGGATGGTCCTACAACTGTTAGGTTCCATGTCGGCCACCGTTCTCCTAGTCCCCTTGGCAAGGTTACATATGAGGATTCTCCAGTGGCTCCTGTCAGTCCAGTGGTCTTATCAGGATCTCCCTCTCAGTCACCACATTCTGATCACAGAGACGTGCAAACAGGACCTTCGTTGGCAACTTCTTTCTTCCAACCTGGATCAGGGGCGACCCTTCGTTCCACCACCTCCAGTGGCCACATTGACTACGGACGCCTCCCAGATGGGGTGGGGGGGACATTACCTGGGGAGGTCAGTCCAAGGCAAGTGGCATTCTGATGAGAGTCTCCTCCACATCAACATACTAGAAATGAGGGCGGTGCTTCTATCGCTGCAAGCACTACACGATTACCTCCCCCAGGGCATGATTGCCATTCAGTCTGACAACATGTCAGTAGTCTGGTACCTGAACAAGCAGGGAGGGACCAGATCCTACCCCCTTTGCAGAGAGGCCATGAAGGTATGGGATTCGGCGATTGCAACCAAACGTTTTCTGGTAGCAACACACATTCCAGGGAGATCCAATGTGAGAGCCAACAGACTGAGCATAACTATTCTCTCTTCTCACGAGTGGTATCTGAACGACAAAGTGGCAACTCAGATTTTCAGAAGATGGGGAACTCCTTGTTGCGACCTTTTCGCAACCCCCCTCAACACGAAATGCCAACAGTTCTTCTCTCTCACCCCAGTTCTGGGGGAGATTCCCAAGGACCCCCTAGTCCAAGCTTGGCCCACCAGCCTGCTATACGCCTTTCCACCGGTTCCCCTTCTTCCCAAGGTGATCCAGAAGGCAATTCGCTTGGAGAGCAAAATGATTTTAGTTGCCCCATACTGGCCTCATCAAGTCTGGTTTCCCTTTCTTCGGAAATATGCACTGGATGGTCCATGGTTCCTGGACCAAGTTCCGGATCTCTTGACCCATCAGTCGGGACAGCTTCATCAGTCCCTCCACTCGTTGAGGTTAACAGCTTGGCTCCTCCTCTTCTGACCATAGTCAGGAACCATGCTTTGGACCCGGAAGTCATACATATCTTGTCCTCGGCCCACAAGATTTCTACTAAGAAAATGTATAACAGCAAATGGAAGAGATTTGCTATTTGGGCCCAACTCCGGGGATTAGATCCCATAACTATCCCAGTGTCAGAGGTTCTGAAGTTTTTAGCTTCTCTGTTCAATCAAGGTTGTTCGGTCTCTACCATCAAGGTTCAATTGGCAGCTATTTCCAATTTTCATGAGAGCATAGAACCACCTTTGATGAGCAACAAGTTGTGTAAAGCCTTCATGAAAGGTGCTGGACTGCTACGGCCCCCGATATCTCATCCCGCTCCACCATGGGACCTTAATGTGGTGTTAGGTGCTTTGACCTCTTCCCCCTTTGAACCGGCAGCAACTTGTGACTTAAAATTTCTTTCTTGGAAGACTGCTTTATTAGTTGCAATTACATCAGCCAGGAGAGTTTTGGAACTTCAAGCCCTATGTGTCAAACCACCATACCTGGTTTTTCACAAGGATAGGGTATCCCTCAGACCGAACCCATCCTTTGTTCCTAAGGTTTGTTCTAGTTTTTGTCTGCAACAGTCATTAGAACTTCCAGTTTTCTTCCCAAAGTACTCAAACAGAGCAGAATACATCTTTCACACCTTGGATGTTCACAGACAATTGCACTTCTATTTGGATAGGACGCACCAAGCACGGAAAACAGATCAGTTGTTTGTGTCCTTTTCGGACAATAAATTGGGCAAAGCCATCACGAAAGTCACTATTGCCAAGTGGATCAGAGACTGTATCAGTCATACTTACTTCATTTCTAATAAAGAGCTTACAACTACAGTGAAAGCTCATTCTACCTGGGCTATGGCTACTTCGGCAGCTTTTCATTCTAAGCTTGCCATTAGTGACATTTGTGCTGCGGCTACATGGTCTTCTCCTCACACCTTCATTTCTCATTACAAATTGGATGTGGCATCTCGGGGGCGAGCTTCCTTCGGTTCCACAGTTCTCAGGAGTGTTTTCCAGTGAGCCACCCAGGAATCAGGTGCTAGGGACGCTGTCCCATCAGTACAGAATGTAGGTGAGATAGGATCACTTTACATCTTTTAGTTATGTATTTACCATAACTTTAGATGTATGGGATCCATCTCGCCTACATTCCTAATAACCCACCCTCCTTCCCCCTACCTTGGAGATCAGAAGAGACCGGACGGTTCGAGTTCAGCTGTTTCACCTTGAAACACCTGGCAATATTATATCAACAATCTATGTGTGTGTGCATGTGTGCAGACAAACAAGATCTGGGGAAGCAGTGGTGGTGCATCCTGGGATGTGGGATAGCTCAGCCAATAAGAGACTTCGTTCTATAGTATAGCGTGCCAAGTCGGAGCCGAGGATCGGCTCCAAACCCATCAGTACAGAATGTAGGCGGGATGGATCCCATACATCTAAAGTTATGGTAAGTACATAACTAAAAGTTTTACGGTTTGGCCTGTAATCCTTGGTGACTGGATAAGAAGACTGAGTTGTGATTTCTTTTATGTTGGAACTTATACCCTGTTAAACTTGTGTTTCACCAGCTTGGAATAGAGACCATGGTATAAAGAATACAAAAATTGAAATGCAGCTTATGAATTCTCATTGTCACAGGAGACCTTCCTTTCAGAGAGATAATAATTTCAGGATGAATGGGCACATACTTCAGACAGGCTTGTATGTGTGTGATTTTAATTAGTCCTGGGAATGCATTACTATGTAAAAGGCAGTATTTCTGTTTACATACTATAGATGGAAAGAGTTGCATGAGCTGAGTAATACAGGCTGGGGTATGTTACATACACACTTCACAAGACATACTGTTCTAAACAAATAATTAAGATATGTATTGAGTCATAATGATTATAACAAGAGTATTGTGCTTGTCATATGCAAGTGCACCTTAAATTAAATATCATTATCATGCTTAAGAAGTTGTACAGACATTAGATTGAGGTTATATGTGAAACATTAATGGTATATGCTAAGTATAAAATTTCAGTCATACAGGCATTACTGATGCATTGCTTGTAGTAAACATGCTTATCATTCTTGTTTGTCTTTAGTTTTACATTCAAATCAAAATGTTGCAAAAAATTTGATTTTGACACCCTTTGTAAAAGTATATTTTAGGTGGACTCGATCCATTTAATCATCTGTGTTCTTCACTGCATTAACATCTTATACCATATAGAAAGATACCTAACACTTCCGTTTTCTTCACTGAGTATTATTCAGGGTGTTGATGGCTGTGCAATGATGACAGACTGGTTTTCACTACTTAATGAATCCTAAAACTAATTTTATCACTTTTTCCTTTGGTAGTGAACACATTTTGCACACTGCATAGCAGAAAGCAAATGCAAAAGGCATTAGTAATAAATGTATGAGATAAAATAAATCTGACACTGAAATTAAATGAATGAAAGACCAAAGCAAGAAGTGCTCTTGACACATTCATCATTCTCACATCTTCTTACATCAGATATGTACTTTGTGGAACACATTATCAGACTTGCAGTTAATGAAAAATAATGTGAAAGTAGGCAGATAACAGATCACATGCTGTCAGCCATATTGAGAATAGCTGAGTTTTACACAACAGTACAAAGATAAAAACAAATGTGTATAATATGCATACATAACTCCCTCTATAAAATGAATAATTAACTGTATTTCAAACCTGCATCAGCTGTCTTATTTCTCTCAGTTCACTTCAGTTACACATTGTGCCACAACGATAGTTATCTGGCAATGCATGGCTTGATACTGCAAACATCAGTCATATAAGCTGTTGCTGACATAACTGTATACCTTAGCAAATGCTCTGTTTAGGGGTATATACATATTAACATATAAGAGTACTTGGGTATGTAACCTATTTTTCCTTACAGGTTGCACACTTACCTTGCCATTACTGCAGGTACAAATTACATCCTTGGGGGTTGTCCCTGTTTGATGCTATCAGAACACAGTCATTATATCGCTAAGTAAAGGTTATAGAGCTTGACAGGCAACAGGTTTCATATTTTCATCTGAGTGAGTTCTTTGGCTTTGAACTAGGTAGTGAGTGTGTGTGCTATCATTTGTCTGTTAGCCAGAGCCAGGCCATACTGTGTACACCTTCCATCTCCCAGCACCATCTGCAACTGGTAATTCTCCTTCAGACTCCTCATCTGTATCTGCTGTTGCTGGTCCTGCCTGAGGTCCTTGAAACTGTTGTCTTATCCCATGCTGTCCTTGTTGAAGCTGTTTACTGAGAATTATATTGTGTAACATAGCTCAGACTGAGTATTTGGGCAGAGTTGCCTGGGTCATACTGCATGGCACTTCCTGATGTGTCTAGACACTAGAACCTTGATTTGAGGAATACAAACACATGTTTGATTATATTCCTAGTTTAAACATGAGCCTCATTGTATCCTTGCTCAATAGGATTGTGTGGGTTTCTCAAGTGTGTCATGAACCAGGGCTCCAGTGCATAACCTACATCCCCTACTGAATGCCCTTGTGGAAAGTCACCCTTATCAGCTTGCAGGTATGCCATATGTATGAGTTGTGAAAGCTGCATGAGTTACCTGCATAGACATTGTAGATGATCCCTTGGGCATTAGAGGTAAGCTGACAGTTTATAGAGTGGTATCCTTTTTTGTTGATGTCCCCCTTTCCTTGTTAACTGGGTGGGGTTGTATTTTTAGGTACATGCAATCTATGCCCCCCCCCCAGCACTTCAGGGAAGTGTTTGATTGCATACAGTTCCTACATGGTTCTTGCTCTCTCTCTGTCCTGTGGAATGGATGTGAAACAGATATGATTTGCTGCATTTTGTAGTATTGCAATTAAAAGTTGATGTAATATTCTACAGGACAATCCCTGTGACACCCCTAATATATCCCCTGTGGGTGTCTGCAAAGTGCCAGTAACTAGTATACATAATGCTATGCATACCATTGTTTCCACTGCATGGGTTCTAGTTGATTTCCATGGGACGTGAGGTGGGGGCAGCAGTAGTTACATAGTTCCTCTAGTGTTTCCCTACCTACCCTGTATGACTCTACAATTCCTGCATCATGCAGGCCATATAAGTCAAACGGGGTCTAAACACTCTTTCTTTCCCCGAGATCTGGCAGTGCAGCACCTTGATTTTAAGCCAGTTGAGCGTACAGCATAATGATAGCAGCCACAACCCCTAACATTTTTGTCCTAAATGTAATCATGCCTGTATGCCAAAGACTTTTTGAGTTCAAGGCAAAACTGAACACTGAGATTACATGATTGCTTTATGGCTTCCTGAATAGCTTCAACATGTTTGATTAGTTAATTAGCATATAATTCCACTCTTTATGCTGTCATTAGCGTATTCTGTTTTGGGGCTCTGCACAACATGTAGAATCATTTAATGAATATTAATAGCAGAACTTAATCTAGCTCTTAATGAATCTGGTCCATGGTTTCTAGATGATAATACATGGCTGCAAGTGTTTATAGTAAGTAACACTGTGCATTAGAAGATGAGTGCTCCTGCAGAGTCGTGTTGGAGAAAACTATCAAGAATTCTGTGGAATGCAAGAAGATAAAATCGGTCAATATTTATGGAAATAAACCCCAATTATTTGGTGAAATTTCTGATAGTAAAACTAAATCTCAGATTATTTGGTCACTTAATATAAAGTTGGAATTCATTAGAGAATATACTGATAATGGAAAAGATTGAAAATGAGGAAGAAGAATACGGCTGAGGCTAATAAGGCTAGACATCATTACTGTAGAAATCCAATAAAACACAGACACAGTCATGACTGCAGTATCCAGTACTAAAAGATTTTACTTCAAGTGCATAGAACACAAGCGCTTTCACTATAATAGCTTCATCAGGTGTTTAAAATGCACAGTAAAACACATCTCATATGAAGCACTAAGGTAACAATCAAATTATACATTCCAATCACAATTTAAAAGCATAGTACATACAAAATACCAGCATATAATTTAATAGCACATAAAAACATAAATCAAACATAAATATATTAGTGAAAGTTGTACTATCTCCTCAAAGGTCTATTTTTAAGTCGGGGTCTCAGGGGTACAGATTCATTAAGACCATGCCTCGAGTCCCCCCTCAACCTAACAATCCATGTAGACTCTAATTCTTCTTTTCTTGTTATCTTGCTTATTGTGTTAAATGTATGGGATTCTATATGTTTGTTACCATGACCCATATATCTGGCACAACTCTTATCTGTATGTACTGAAATATTCACTATCTGAGCCATGCTTCACAACATTATCCTGAAAGAACAGCTTCAGCAGGAACACCAAGGGGAAGGGCCACACATCCTACCACCACTGGCAAGGTCACCACAGCAAAACACAGGTGAGGAGTCAGAGGGGGAACCAGCAGCCTCCATGGATGTAATCAGACATAGATGTGCACAATATGCCCTTACCCTGGCCAAGAGGCAACAGATAGCACACACACTCACCACCTAAGATGCTAAAACCTTCATCCTACATACATACATAGTGTAACATTGATGCTAGGCAGTGCTCACAGACTTTTCTTACCCATGAAATGTCTGTACTGCAAGCATCAGACAGAGTCAGCCCTGAACTAAAACTCTTGCAATTGTCAGGTTTCCAAGGAAAGTTTGAACCTGGAATAGAAAAAAAAAATGTCTAAGAATAAAAATGAATGGCATATCCTTGCATACTGCTACTTGTTAATGTAAGTATAAGGTGGGTGATTTTTACAGCAATGACATCAAGATGTGAGCACTGACTTATGTGAAGATATGTGCCCTCTATCAAATAATAGGCCTCATGCATAAAAAATTCACACATTCATACCTCTCAAACGTACAGATTTTCACAGAATATTCACAGTTTGGCCTCATCCCTTTGTATTAGGAAATCATTAAAAAGTGAAATTAGAAAATAATGACACACATTTCAGTTTTAGACTTCATATCTGTAAGAAAAACATAAAAACTTGTAATACAAAACCTACTATTCTATTAACTGTCTAAGTTTGTTACACCACAATTAAAAAAAAAAAAAAAAACTCTCCCCAATGTTGGAACTTTGTCCCACTTTTGTTTATGGCTTGGTCCAACTTTTTTGGTCAACAGGTTGTTAGTACTGTACACATTACATTACAAACACATGTAAGAAAGCAGTACAATTTGAAAAATAGCATCACAAACACAGCTATACTAAGCACTAATTCAGCTATGCACCCTGACCATCAAGCAAAAGACTTACGTATCCCTGAATCCAAAAGATAGAAATCAAGGATATGGCACAGTTATCACTTGAAAAATGTGTTTTGTTTGTGTGTGTGTGGGGGAGGGGGGGTAGCAAACCTAAGCTTACACAAAAGCTTTGTGTGATTAAGAAAGAGAAACAGGCAGACATTTGGATAAAGTATCAAATGACCACTGAGACATAATGAGCTTTAAGTCTCATGACTGACCCATGTAACTGTTATATGAGTGTGTCTGTATGGGCACTCCAGGTGAAATTGGTGAGTGTTCGTAAGAACACAGCCAATCTTCATGCTAGCTCTACATCCTTGGATTTCAGACAGGTGTGAGCTGTGCATGGTAGAGGTGCCAGTTCATACTCATTGTCCCCAACCCCAAGAACTGGGTTAGCCAGGAGTTGCACTGGCATGTCTATATGCCCATGGTCAGATCCACTGCTGTTACCTGAGCATGACTGATGTTTGCTGGATGAGCTGTCTTTACGAGTACTTCCAGGACCAAGAACCCATGGCCTGGCACATCTGGGTATGGACACCTCAACCACTGAAGGAGCAGTGGAAATAGTGCCACTATGTGTGCATGATTGGGCACAGCCACATTGACTAACATCAGATGATGTGGCTGACCTACGTCCACATGGATGCCATCCCCCTTCCAGTAGACATTCCATCACAGACACCACCCATTCCAATGTGTCATTAAGTATTTCAGAAGCCCAATTGGAACATACCTACACCTCCATGATGGACAAACATATGTCAAGTGGCACAGAAAGTCACACCAGGATTAGGTGGAGAATAGACAGCAGTCTTCTTCAGAGCACCCCAAACACCTTCCTGTGTGGCACCTCTCCCACACTTTCCCTATGACCAGAGTCAACAAGCATTGAAGTCACAGTAACCACACCACCCTGATCAAGTGTCTCATGTGTCACCCGTCCAATATTAGAGGGGTCACTGGAATGGTTTTACATAGACCTACTGGCTGTGTCCGATGGAATTACAGGGGATGGCTGAATGTCAGCCTCAGTGCCAGATTCTAACTCTGCATCCCCAAACTGTACCTGTGTTTGCCCACCATCATCATTAGAGTCTGCTGATACTCTGACATCAGGTGTTAAGAGTCCTACACTTCCACTATCAGAATCACCTGTGATAATAATCAACAAACACAGGAAAGAAATTAATAGCTACACTACTACTATTTAATATATGCTAACAAACTAACACTGATGTCACTATCACACACAGTACAGCAATTTATACACACACAGTCCTAACACCCACCTCAAATATACAAATAAATGTATATTTCTGTCAAATGCTCATCATTACTAAAATAAAAGTGTATGGTTTACCACATGCAGATGAGATGGCTCCACACTTGCTAGGGAGGATGGTCCTGGAAGAATTTAAGCAGAGTGTAAGAAAACCATCATCACAATAACAATAACACAGGGGTAACATTTTTTTTTGCCTTTATATTTCCAATAACCTTTAACTGAAACTCAGATGAAATATTCCCCCCAAGCCCATGTGTAATGAAACAGAAAGTGTTGTTAACTGTATCAATCTATAAATAAGTCTCCCTTAAAAAAAAAAATTAAACTGTCTTAACTATTGATTTCAATATTTTACTATACAAGAACTCATTAAAAACTGACATATGTTCTGGGACATACTTTTTCTCCCTGAAATGGCAGCACCAACATCAATCACATGCTGTTATGCACTTTCAGTCAAGCCCTCTGGATCCCTGACAGTAGACAGGAACTCTTCATTTGATGTTAGTGGTGGCTTTGTAGCTGGAAGTCCCCATTATCCAGCTGTCTATGGGCCACTGCAGCTGCTCTCCTCCATGCCAATGAAATCATATCAGTGGCCCTATGATACACCTAATCATATGTCCTGCCTTGTTCCCCAATAGCATTGACATGGTTCAATATCTGGTTCCAGGTTGCATTCTTCAAGACATAGCCCCACATCCTCTCTCAAGCAGAAAGGTACCATGTTGATGAAAGGCTTATACAATCTCATCATTTCCAAGTCACTGAAGGACTGAAGGGGAGGGGGGTTGTGGGAATCGGGATGCATGAATGCCATAGTCCTAGTGACATAAAACACAAAAGAAGGATACTACACATAAATATCACATAAAAGTAAGTCTGGCTTAAATGTAACATATATTATTAGTTTTTCAATGTTATACAGTTGAGAGAAAAACATGTTCAGTTATTCAAATATAAAAAAGGGTTGTGTGGTTGTAACATATCACAGTAACAAACAAAGCAAGATTTGATCCAAAACAAGAACTAACAATAGCAAAGCAAACCTCTTTAAGAACATGTTTTGGTTTTGGCAACACAGACATGGAACTTGGCTCTGCCACCCCAAAAACAACAGGCAAATGACATTTTATGTCAAGCAAGGAATAACACATCATTAAATTCTTATCAGTGCTTTCAGGTAAACTGTCCTTAAAAAAAACATGTACAGATTTACCACAGAAAAGTCATTTTATGCAGGTTGCTATGGGCCATTCTAGAAGTCTAACAGCCCTGTGTCACTAACAATATAGGACATTTACATTTCACTGAAATAACATACAAGAGTGTAAAGATAAACAGTTATAACAGGAACACTTGTGATGAAAGTTACTAAGGGTGTGTATATGAGAAAGTAAAATGCCCTGACAAAAATGCAAAATGCCTATGTCATCGGTAAACTTTGAAGAAATGCATGCAGATAAATGTGCATTTGCTAATGTGTGTATGTATGTATATATATATATATATATATATATATATATATATATATATATATATATATATATATATATATATATATATATATATATATATATATATGGGTCTATGTAATTTCGCCGAAAATCCATTTCGGCAAAAATCCCTGACATAGGATCCAAATCGCAGAAAATAGTACTGACAGTGTCTATGCCCTTCTCCCTCACTGTAGTGTGATCTCGGAGTGAGAATATTAATGTAGGGGGATGTGGGGGTCATAGCCCCCAACTACTTAGGTTATAAACTGCTTACCCTTTTATAGGCACTGGACAATATAAGACAATACTTGACAATATTAAACTGTACTGGGTGGTGGGCTATGACCCCCACACCCCCCTACTTTAATAGTCTCACTCCAAGATCGCACTACATTGGGGGAAAAGGGCATAGACACTGCCAGTACTATTTTCGGCAAAATGGATTTTCAGCCATTTGGACCCTATGTAAGGAATTTTTGGCAAAATGGATTTTCGGCGAAATGACACTGATATTTATATATATATATATATATATATATATATATATATATTTTTTTTTTTTTTTTTTTTTCTTGTTACACATAAGCAAATCCTGTATATAATTTAAAAATTCAATCATATCTTATCAAGATCAGTAGTCTTCTGTGCATTTTAATCCAAAGTAATAGTAATTTTGTTCTGTGATATTCACATACCCAGCTCTCCTCTTCTTCAGGTTCACTAGCTATACGGTTATATGGTTACCTTTTTATAGTGTAGATTCAGGCCAGCGAAGAGGCAGATGATGTGTGAACTCATTAGAATTTCTGAATCCCAAATTCCTGACTCCGTGTAGCAGGTGTAGACATAGAGCAGGCACTCCCTCAGAGTTTGTATCTAATGGATTGCAACTGTGAATCATTAAAGGTAGAGAGAAGGAAAACAGCAGCAGTTCATACTCCCTTACCTCCAGTGGGTGAGTCAGCCAGGTTACACTTACAAAGTGTAGAAGCAATTGTATCAAGCTTTTAAATGTAAGTAAGCAGCACACATTTTTCGATTTCTTTTCAGTAATATCCAAACTCTCCTGCCCTTTTTGAAAACTGTATATCATTACCATAAAATACATTTTAAGGACAATGATACAAAATGCCTTACAGACCACATGACTCGGATTACTGCTCATATAAGAGAGAATGAACACCATACTAAGATAAGACAGAGCTGCATTGCTGAAAGTCATAAATGGTTGTGTGATCACTCATTACACTGTATCTGAAGTTAACACATGTACAAACAACTGAGATTGTTCAAGTGCCATATGTCTTGTTAATACTGTTGCTGATTTGGAACTTGCTTGTAGGCACACCAATTTTCATATCTGCTGCAAATTTGTTTGGTGACAAAGAGGGATAAGACACCCTTACTGTATTTTGTAGGTTCATTGGTGTAACATTTCAAATACAGACTTGTGTAAAATGTTTAAAGTGTACTTACATTTATTTTGTAATGTTGTTTATTTATTTGTTTATACCACTGTTCACGAGGTGAACAGTTTTGCACAAACACAGGAAATGGGCAAATAGAATAAATGTCATATAATATGCGTCTGTGATAACAATACATAAACTACACCTGTAAATCATCTGTGTGTGTGTAGCACACCTGCTAAACACAATGATCCACACAGTATATACTATCTGTAGATCACAGCTCAAGTCACACATGTGTCTTTTAAGGATGGAACATAATAAACACTGGTCACAAGGATAAAATAAGGTGAGCTTTGCATATCACATTTGCGTGTTGCTTAACATCATGCAACCCTGGCCTAATGGTCCATACATGAAGTAGACAGGACACCTGTATACAGGATGCAGACATTCTTGATTTCAAAAAGTATACATTGTTGCATTTTTTGCTTTCCATTGCACAAACACTCTAAGCAGTCTTGCATGGTGGTTAGCAACTTTGCCCAACACCTGCAGGTCTTCAACACCTGCAGACAGAAAGCAGACAGTAGACAATTTCAAAATAGATACGTTGTATCCTCTATGGGTTGCCACCATGCAAACTGGCTAAGTATGTTGTGCAGCAGTTAACACATACTTAATAATGAATATGAAAATATACAATGCTTTCTTAAGCATTCCTGTGGCAGCAGGTATAAGTGTAAGGTTGAAATCCAGGTGAGTCTGGGTTCTAATCTAGCAAAAAACAAGGTTTTATTCATATTGCTCTAGTTTGATTTCTATTAAAATGAATGTAAAAACAATAATCAAATTTATAAATAGCTGCCTACAGCAAGGGCATTATACATACACAGCATATCAGATATATATTAAATATGTAACTGTGGGCATCATTAGAATTCTGGTCCTGCATTTACACATGTATTTTCTGGAGTGTCATGTTACATGCATATATGTTTAAACACTCAACTCTTTAATGTATATGTATTAGTAATGAGCAGCTCTTTAAAACAAGGTCTCAGTTGCAATGGGAACTGTGAATAGTAATGACTAAAAAATACACTTGTAATCCAACCTTCCCTATTGCAACTGATATAAGTTAATGCTCACAATACATATGAGCCAGTGTGCTAATCTATCACAGTCATAATATTACTAATTCTTGTCCACTCACTTTTAAAACAAATAAAAAAATAAATATAATTATAAATAAGAAAAAGTATGTATAGCAGTGGAGCTCTTATGAATAATATATGTGACAGAAGGTATACTGAGTATTCCATTTCTGTAATTATAATTGCCTTATCTGGCCTTGGATACCCTTTAGAATATAGCAAACACACATGAACGTATAAACCAGAACCTTGTCAGGTCACACATATACTTGGTTAACCCCTTACTCTGTCATGTGTATTAATGTATAATTCATGAGCATGTTTTTCAGCAAGCAGTACTTCTATAGTAAGAATGAATAATCCCCTATGTTGAAGAGCAAACTTTGTCTCTAATGCATATGTTTGAATCCCACATTCTACAAATTTATTTTATCACTGTGTAAGGCTACACCAAAAAGTGTCAGGTCATAAAATTTATGCCCCAAAAACATGTCTGCAAAGTTGAATCAACTAAAAGTTACAGCAGCAACCACCCTGTCAACTAATCCCACATGTCAGTTTAAACTTCTTTTTTCAAAAACTGCTTTCCTCTTTGTTTGGCACTGTTGCTTTCTAGTTAGCATTGTGCAAATGTGGTTGGCATCATAGTTCAGGTGTGCACATTAGCAGTAAAACATTATCAGGAATAGGTGGGAAAACATAATTATCTGCTGTTGTTTTCCCCTGATAGGGCATATCTGAAGGTAGAAAGGAAGGTGACCAATTTAAGACACAGAGATGGGGTGTTGAGGAGTCTAGAATCTTTACTGGACTCCTTGTAATAAGCAACAGCTGAAGAATCTTTGGGATCAAATACCACAAGTAACAAATATATGGTAAAATAATTTAAATATTACAATTACATAACATAAATGCCCTGCTGTTAACTTAGTAAGTATAGTTTGACCAATCATATTTGCAATATATGCACATTGCAAGTAACACTTTGAGCAATCATTAGTTATAGTTTGTAGTTGTAAGAAATATACTTAAATGTGAAAGTATAGATAAATACTTTATCACTGTAATAATGATGCATTTTATGTCACATATGATGGTACTAATTATCGATTTTTTTCTCTTACCCAAACCCATATCTCTCTTTTTTTTAATTTTCCCCTGTGGAGTCAAAATGTTTCAGTGTCATCCATCTCTGAAAATCACAAAATGCCTACAGCACAGGGAGGTAAGCCAAACCCAATGGCTCAGACTGAGTCCACTCCACTGGCTCTTGCAACATCAGTAGGCACCTCTGTGGACCAACCTGGCAATACTGACTCCACTGTCCCTTAACTAGCTGGGTCCTCCACATCAGGTAGCACTACCCTAGCAGCTGGTGCTGTGGTACCATCCAGGTGTAGTGGCAGAGTTGAGGATTTTATTGCCCATCAGCAGTTGCCAGGCTTGATGCATAGGGTCATGCACAGCACCATTGGTGACACTTACACTGGATGGAGATGATGCTCTCTTTTATGGTCCATAGGAGAAAATGTCAAGAGACTTTAACAGCCAGCAGAGTAAGGGGACAGTGATGACAGTGATTCAGGTGAGGACTAGATTATCACTGTCCCCATGTATGAGAGGTATGAGCCTCCAATATCTCCTCCCTATCTCCAAATATGGTATTCCCCTACCTGTTGTGTCCATCATTATCCGTGTCTTGTGTTGTTTGTACATTTTGTCTGAATCTGTTTCGTCAGCTCCCTCACTTACCTGACCCAGAAATATCTATGTCCCTTACCCAACATTCCTCTCTTAATGAAATAAAATATAAAATAATGGGCACCTGTCCCACAAAAAAATATCATCCCATACATATCTGTTCATTTTGCACAGGTGACTGATCTACACACTTCATTTGGTCCAGTTGGCTATACATGATTGCATTGTTGTCACCCCTCTTTGCTGAAATGATAGTCCAAATTCAGCCAATATTTATAGATATTTTTATTTTACACTGTTGAAGAAGTGGATAGCTATGGTTATTTCCTAACTACCTCATGCACTTTCATTTATTGCTTTCCATTTCTTCTTCCCTTGCTTCCCCCCCCCATTTCACCACATTCCTCTTTACCCCATTTTAATACCTTTAATCTGGTAAAAAATAGAATCGCACACACAAAAATAATTTAAAAAAAAATCAAATGAAGCCCTGCACTTTTTGTCCTCTGTGTTTATGCAGAGTTTGGCATTGTACACCAATGCTGAGTGATGATGAATGGCTCTTCAGGGGTGTGGTTACCTACACTCAATGCTGCTTAAACATGCTGTGCCTAGGTAACACACAGTTAATGTAGAATAAAGAATTATTTTCTTGCAATATAAATACATGTTTAAAATTATTAGATATCCCTGGATTCAAACTCTGTATCATGTGGACTCAAAAATAAATCTCTCAATGCATTTAAACCTGCTGCCACAGAGTTAACCAAGCAGCAGGTATGTTTCTTACACTCAGTACTATCCACACTACTGACGGCCACATCTCTCCACTTAACATGATTGCACAGAGGTAAGCAAATCAGTAGAGCTCTCATTATCTTATTAATGAAGCAGAGGTTCATGTTTGGTCATCCCTTAACTATGTGTAAACCAGGAAAGCAGTATAAATGTGTATCTTGCATGCATCAACACTTTGCCATTGATCTCATGAAGTACTGATGTTTACTGCACATTTAGTCTTCATCCCATGAAAGTACATATTAAAACACAAATAAAGAGAAGGCACTTTTTGAGAAAAGAACACATGTACACTGTAGCTATGTGTCACCTGCATCCATGCACTTGAAACTTGGTCTCTCTGTACTTTTCCTAAATATATCAACTGCACTACAGAAATAAATAAAAAATGCTTTCTTGTATACCATGAACATCTTTATGCTGACAATACACATTCAGATTTTGCACTGATTGTAGTAATGTGGACAGCTGTTTGCATATAGTTTATAAATCTGTCTTTTTAAGATATACATGCACATCGGAAACAAAACAGCAAATACCACACTTTGCACACTCATCAATCTGGTAACATGCATATCTTTAATATATTGACAGTTGTACTTGGCCAGCCATCCATATCTTACAGGCCTCCCAGAATCTTCTCTCAAACATCCAGTGATGATGTCATCTACTATTAATTGGCCTGCAGCATTGTAAAAGTCTGACTTGTACCATGTCTCTTACATTAAGTAGTAAGAGCTCTAGTTGATGTACATAGTTAGGTAGGTGGTCTAATCTCACTGCAGTCAACTGGTGCGTGTGTGTGTGTGTGTGTGTGTGTGTGTGTGTGTGTGTGTGTGTGTGTGTGTGTGTGTGTGTGTGTGTGTATGTGTGTGTGGGTGTGTGTATGTCTAGTCAGAGGAGCATAACTGTGTATGTTGCAGTCATAAATACAATCCCATGAAGTACCAGTATTTTGACAGATATACATGCCTACACATCCACTTAATTCAGGCCTCACAACATCTCTCAAACATTCACTGATGATGTCATCCACTATAAATTGTCCTGCAGCATTGTAAAAGTCAGACTTGTGCTGGCAGCTTGTCTTAAGTACTGAATTGTCTAGTGGTTGTATTTAATTAAGAAGGGAGTCTAATCTCACTGCAGTCAACTAGTGTGTGTGTGTGTGTGTGTGTGTGTGTGTGTGTGTGTGTGTGTGTGTGTGTGTCTGTGTGTGCTCAGATGGTTGACATTCAAGAGACCATTTTACATCTTCATGCATGACACAGCTATTACCATCCTCTTCTCAATAGACACTGTTGATGTCATGACTTGTAAAGTGTTGTTCAAAACTCTCCAAGTCAGACTTGTGGCTGTTGTGCTTGCATTAAATACTGAGTTCTGTAGTCAGTGTATTTAATTAGGCAGGGGTTCTGTTCTCACTACAGTCCACTGCTCTGCGTGTTTCTTCTATTTCTTGCATGACATTCAAGAGACCATTTTACACCTGAATGTGGAACACTGCTATTATCATCCTCTTCTTACCAGACACTGCTGATGTCATCAGTTTTAAAGTGTTGTCCAGCACTCTTCAAGTCAGACTTGTGTTGTGTCGCTTGTGGTAAATACTGAGTTCTCTAGTCAGTGTACTTAGGCAGGGGTTCTGTTCTCACTGTATTAAATTGGTGTGTGCATATGTTTATTCAGCTGGTTCACATTCAAGAGACCATTTTACACCTGCATGTGGGATGCTGTTGTTACCATCTTCTTCTCACCAGCCTCTGCTTATGTCAACAGCTGTAAATGATTATCCTACACTATAAAACACAGGAATTGTGCTGTGGTGCTTATGTTAAGTACTGTGCTTAGTAAATAGTTAAGTAGGGGTTCTGTTTTTACTATAGTCAACTGTTTATGCATTCAACAATCACTATGGTAATAATTTTAGAACAATATGATAGTCCATAGCTATCTCCAACCTCCTCCAAATTTCTTGTTGCAGCAAATAAGAATTATATCATCCTGTGTAACATGCATTCTGACAGTATTCAAGACAAACCTGTGCTGTGGCAGTAACATTAACCACTGTGTTTGCAAGCTACTTTACACATATAGGTAATTTAAACAGACAACAGGCAACTTGCATGTCTATACATGCAACTATCACTTTTGAAACAGTTTTACACAGGGATGTGACTCCACATCTGTGCCATGTGCTCCTTCCAACATGTTCTTTTCAGCATAGAGTGATGGTATCATACTCCATAAAGTGCAACGTGACAGTGTTACAGTCAGACATATGTGGTGTCGCTACTGTGACATTGCATGGCATTCATATTCTATGCCTACACAGGTGCAATGTTCAAATCAGGCCCAGTCTTACTGCTGTGTGTGTGTGGGTTATGGTACATTATGATCATTGTATGATCTTTGGAATAGCTCTTCATTTCTCTACCACTTGAGGTACTGTCCATGTAGCCCCATGCATCTTCCTATTTTCTCTGATTACATGACATCCTTCCTGCAGAGGAGTGAAAGGATGTCCTAAAGTCAAATATGTATATGCACATCATGAATCAGAGTCCTTCCATGAGCCTCTGCTAGCCATCTTCAGACCACTGCATGTGTGATTGCTAACTATTTCATAGTGTGCTGCACATGTCCCATATGTACAGTGGCAGGATGCAATGCAGTCCAACAAATATGGAAATACTGACAATAGTTTTGCTATCTTCCATAATATAGATATAAGGATTTGTATTTACATGGTAAAATAATGCCTAGGATTTCATGTGATGTTGGTCATTAGCCTAACAATGTCTTATAACCCTATGAATGGTTGACATGGCAATGTTGTAGTCATCGACATGTGCTGTATTGAGGTGTGGATGTACAATATGGCTACAAGGGAGTATTACAAACTCTGATGTGAGCTAATGTATCGATGGCCATTGATACATAATGTGCTCCTTCTATAACAGCTGTAGTAATATGCCTCCTGAGAACTGCTGAGATGGTATGATATACTTGTTTGTATATTGTTGGCATATTAGGACATGAATTGTAGTGGAGCAGATCAACCATCTACAAAGTTCACATTCTGCCATCAGAGTGACACTTTCAGTATAGCATAGGTGTGCACAGTTCTACATACTAGCTTCACATGCTCTGTGACACATATCAATATATATTTATATTGTTTATATGGTCACATAAGTTTTATTTCATACACATGTTGTCATGCTGTGATATACACAACCAAAGTATAACATGTTTTGATACAGTTGCAACCCTTTGGAATTCATCATATTTGCAGTTGTGTTGCTATACCCAAGGATTATTGAGGTGGCCAGCAGCATGTTGTGTGACTATTACCATTTTTGTCAGAAAATGTTATGCATGAGCCTCAAAAATCTTATTTGCAATGTGTCCTGATATGAAATCAGGCTACTCAGACACAGTTTGCCCAAGAAACACATATAGGTATATGTTGTGCAACTGATTAAGTATATGACCTTGGTGCACTTGTACGACTGTGTACATAGTATCAGTGTGTAGAATGTGATGAGCAACCAAGGTTGTATCTGAAGGTCTTTTCTCAAATCATTTATTCCAATAAATTTGAAATGTTAAGTGGAATACACAACTAACCGCAGATCAGCATATGGATGCCAGCAGACATATCCAACTGGAGGAAATAGACAATCTACTAGCTTATAGTTTGTCTCACATGTCACCACACCATTGTCACTACCCATCAGCCACAGTATACATGCAAACATTACTCAATTTGCATTCTAAGGAAGGTAGTCCATCTGTGTTCTCTGTCTGGCTAATAACACAGAATCAATGTGCCCTGACAAGATCACAGGTTTCCTACAGAGTGACTCAAAACATTGACCTACCAGACACGGTTGGATCCATTCTTCAGCACAGCCTCCAGATGAAATATGTACCCATGGACTGGTGTACATCAACATGGATCCTTCTGACTATGGGGGGAACATCATCTGATTCATGCATGTACAGACACATCCTGACGCTCTTCATCTGTGAGGTAGACCAACAACTCATCATGGATCTTTCCTAATAGGACATAAGCAGTATCCCCACTGTGTGCAAAAGATGTGTGATTTATTCAGGCTACATCATGTCTGTTACATCTGTTAGATGACCTCAAGAAGTTCAATAAGGGCATGCATAATAACAACACTATCATCCTGCATAACTTGACCTGGCCAAGGTATTTGACACAAATTCACACTGAGGTATTACTGAGACACTGTCACAAGTAGACATAACCACCTATATCTTCAAGTGGGTAGGCCACTGGATCATATTCATGACAGAGAAATATATTCAAGTGTGTGAAGCGACCTAGATCTAGAGTCCAGAGATCAAGTCCATACCTCTGTGCTAGGCCCTATCTTGTTCATTATTAAAGTCTCAGACATCAAGAATGACTTACAAATCCTTTGTCCAAATAGCTTTGTATAAGACTGCAGATTGGTGACAATCATTGAATCCAAGTGTGATATTAGTATAATACAGACAGTATCAACACACTCAAAGGATTGCTGGCACAGCCATGGAAATGCAGGAGTTGAACTAAAATCACTGAGGGGTTTGTGACATTACAAAAGCAAATACATAACCTAATTGTAATATAGATTGCACACCCCCATGAGCAAACCAATTGGTGTGTGACCTGTATACTTCGTTAGATGGTATGCAGAATGTTTGTGCCCATAGTGGTGACTACTCCCTTGTATGTAACACAACTCCTAAGTATGTGCGGGACATACACATCAAAGGGTATTAGAGTTCCATGGTTTTTGGCCCTCATCTCACCAATAACTGAATACAATGCACCCTTTATCATGTACATCATAATGCATCTTCTAGGGATGAGTTAATCAAGTGTACACATTTGCCACAGTGACCTCCCACACATCTTATTGGACATACTGAAGTATTTTTTTTGTTGCAGACACATTACTGGTTGATGGTGCAGAACCCCCATCAAGGTATCATACAAGATGCATGTGTGATACATGTTCCTGTGATGCACACAGTAAATACATAGCTGACTGAAATTAATAATGGCATGGGTTACATCCATGACAGTGTGGATTGTGCCTTATATATGGCATCCACACCTATCAACTAGCCAGCATTGCTTATAATTACAAATGCGGGTGTGACAGCATCCTTCCTAACACCTCCAGCAGATGTTAAATTCTGAGGAAGGTATTCTTGATCCCCCTCAGAGATTGCTGACAAATAATAGTTGTAGAACTGTGTTCTTGCAGAGCCATCTATGATCACTCCCAATAACAGATGTTATGTCAAATATATCAGATTACTGGTGGTCTTATTCTGATATTGTCCATGATTGTGCATGCTTCTGTCTACCGTTGTCCATTAAGCTGTTACTATGGGTCCAGCCTCACAATATGCACCTAAACCCTATTGTATATACCATCCCTGATATATGTCCTCTCCATTGTTCATTCCAGGATGTTTATATCACACAAAATCTCCTCCACTAATATGCCATGTTTTGTGACAGTCACATAATGTGCGATACCTTTGCAGTCTGTAGTGTATCATGTCAAAATGTGATTAGTCTCCATGTAACCACTGTCTTCATCTTCATGCCCTCATCTGTTGTACATTACCATGTTTCACCTGTCCTCTTCCCCTGTGTTCATTCCTACAGTTCATCTGTGTATCCCTTTTCAATACATGCACATCCTCTACTTATTTATAATGCAGTATATGAACCTGTAATGGTCATTTGCACAACTTTTATTCAGTATGTCTGAAACAAGTTTTCACAATACTCTGCCCTAGATGCACTTTCATGTAATGTGTTGGAACTGTATAGACTGCTTTATTAATAATCTTATAATCATTGTGGCATTTTGTGAAATCTAGCAGACTTAGTTTGCCCGTAGGTAGACAGGTTTACATAGCTACTGATGTCCGTGTTGCTTTACATGGTTTCCTGGCTGGAAACCTGTTGCTGGCCACAAAACAGCACCTGTTTACATTTAAATGCAGTGTGCAGCATGCATATGTAAATAGTACTGCTCCTCACCATGCAAACATGTAAACTCTGTGTAGGCTTTGCATTAAGTCTACAAGAGTTTATTGAATTCTCATGTGTATCTAGTTATTTGTATCAATTTTTATGTTGGACAATGATATATAATCACATGCTGTGATTGCATGGCAGTGAAACAGTTATTACAGATATGTTGTGCTCTGAATGCTCCTATGGCATGTTCATTGAGGACCGGCATATAGTATATTTCCATACAGATATCTTGTGGTTCAATTCTAGAATGATGTGTGCACAACACATTGTAAACAGCTTCTTTGACAAAGAAACATTGATATTGTACTGCTCACTGCTGTGTGGACAGTAACAAACATTGTAACTTTTCACCATTCTGAGTAAATTGGATTGTTGACATTATATTTGTGAATCCTTTCTTACATCACACATTTATTTCAGTTATTTGTTACAGCCTCTGTTGCTATCTTCTATGGTACATACAGTCAATACAGAGGTCTGATATCATAGACAAGTGTTTGAATCTCGGTACCATTTGTCTGCAATGAACTGTGCCAAATAACATCTTTATAAAATCTAATATTTCCTCAAGTGAAAAATAAACTGTTTTCCAACCATATATTAATGACTCTATATCATCTATTTCATTTGAAAATTGGAATCAATTTAATGATATCAGTTTTTATTATAATACCCAAATATTTAAATTCCTTACTGTCCCATTTAAAATTAAACTTTGTTTTAATTCATTTATCTGTTTCTTGATTAAGTACTATATTATCTCAGTTTCATTTTCATTACATTTTATTTGTGTTAGATCAGTAAATTTGTTAATTTCATTAATTAGTTCACCCAAGGATTTATTAATGTTGCCTGGTGATTACAAAATATGATCAGCAAAAAGTTGTATTTTAGTTTTATAATTCTCAGTTATACTAAAGCATTCTATATATAAGTAAGTCTAATACTATTAAGCTAGTGGTTCAATTGGTAATGCAAACAAGAGGGGTGATAAAAGACAATCTTATATAGTGCCTTCATTAATTTCAAATGATTGTGAAATAAACATTCCAATTTTAATAAAGCTTTAGAGCCTTTATATGTAACCTCTAATAAACAAACAAATTCCTTTCGGAACTTAAATGCAAGATGAGCATTAAATACTTCCAATCTATATAATCAAATGCTGTCTCAGTATCTAAACTTATCAATGATAGTATTTTATTCTGATTCTTAACTAAGTCTAATACTATTGAGTCTTTTAATATTAATATTAATATAGGCTAGTCTATTAATAAAAAAAAAACAATTTGGTCCTTAGAAATAACATTATCTATCTTTGCACTTCATTGTGAAGCTAACATATTCATGAAAAATCTTTAAGCTGCATTTAACAGTGAAATTGGTGTATAAGAATGTACTAGTAAGTTATCCTTCCCCTGCTTTAAAATTGGAGAACTCAAGCTATATTTCAAAGACTGTGATATTGATCCAGCAGAGAAAATAACTGAGAGCTTCTCACCATAACTTTATTTTCTTATCAGGTAATATTTTATAGATTTCAATACATAGATCATCCAATCCTGGTGCCTTCATTTTTTACTTTTCTTAATTACATTAGTAATTTCACTTAAAGTTATAGGTTTAGACATTTTAAATATCTGATGATTATTTAATTTAAAGGAAACATTTTTGCCTAAATATTTATTTTACTTTTATTAAATAATGTTTTGTTATTTGATTAAGTACTCCATGATATGCATTAAAAATAAGAAACATTTCATAAATATCTAATGTTTTACTTTTATTTAATGGATTAATAATATTCATAATATGATCCTTTTTAATCAATGTTTTACTTTTGTTTGCTAATCTATGCAGATTTTTGGTGTGATGACAAAACTGTGACTTCTAAAATATTTAAAGCTATTTTTCTTTTATGTTCTAAAATATGTTGCTATTGTTTATTAAAGTATTTTATAATATTTGCATCAATTATTTGTTTTTCCTACTGATATAATCTTACATTATGAAGGTCCTCTTGAATATTAAGTAGTTCTTTATTACAATCCTTAATTTTGTTAATTGACCACCTCTTCATTTTAGCACTAATATGCATCTTAAGTGAGTCCTGGAGTATAACTTTGTTTAGATCATCATTATCATTAAAAAGTAAGGAATTCCTCTATTTGTTTTATAAGATAGTATTTGAAATCTTTTTATTTGGGTCCTATATCCTGGTATTCGGTGAACTAGCTGATAATTTCTATTATGCACTTTAATATTCATACATAGAGCATTGCAATCAGATATAGGACATGGGATTGTCCTAAAATTAAAATTTTTACCAAAAATATTTGCAGATACAAATAATTTGTCAATACATGTTTACATACCATAAACATATAAGTAGTAAGTGAAACATATGGAATCACAATTAGTAACTATTACATTTTTTACAATATTATTAGCTACTCAATTAGTAAGAACTTTTGCTACAGGACATTTGTAAAACTTCATCTTGTTGCAGTGGAATCTTTTCCTCCATTATGCTATTAAAATCTTCTGGTTGTACAAGACCACCTTTCCAAGCTTGATGCAATATTTCCAAATGGTTCCTTACTACATTTATTCATATACCTTGTATCCAATAAAAGTTTGTTACTGCAGGTTATTGTTATATATATTTGCTATATAAAACATAACCACGGTGTCAGCAATAGCATGTCTAATCTTAGGCATTATTTGTGTTTTTTTCAAAGTATTGCAATTCCTCACCTTTTTTCCCAAAACAGGAAAATGCAATACGTTTTTAGCCAATTTTCTGTAAAAAAATCTATATTTTCTTCAGTTAAATGAGTCTCTTGTGGAACTATAATGTCTCCTTTATTAGATTTAAGATATTTTATTAATGCAAAAACACAACAAAAAACTTAAAAATAAAAATAATAAACTCAGCAAGGATGCCACCAATGAAATTCTAAATTGGTTTATTCAAAAAGAAAACTGAGTGTTTTTGTCTTTACATTTAAAAAAGACTTCATCAGAGTAAATTCTGGTGAAATGTAATGCATTAAATACACACTCCACACCAATGGGAGGTACAGTGATGTTATTAATTCGTTAATCATGTTAAATCACATTAAATCACTTCAATCCAAGACCACAGTAAAAACAGGAAAAAAATGTGCAAACCCAAACAGCAAGCAAGACAGTTCATGAAAATGTTAAACATACTGCGGTATAAAAAAGTATAACAAATGTATTTTATATATATATATATATATATATATATATAATATATATATATATATATATATATATATATATATATATATATAAATATATGTATGTGTATATATATATATATATATATATATATATATATATATATATATATATGTATATATATAGGATTCACTTCAGAAGCTCGGGATACCGAAATCTTGAATTTCAGTATCTTGAGCCCAAGAAGTGGAATCCACAAAACAATGAAAACTAGAAAACGCGCAATTCAAAACCTCGAATACCGGAAGTTTTGAATTTTGCTGTTTTACTACACACACACACACACACACACACACACACACACACACACACACACACACACACACACACACACACACACACACACCCACACACACACATGCACACATGCACACACGCACACACGCACACACACACACATACACACAAACCATCCACTAAACAAACGCACAATCACTCTGCTACATGAAAGATGGGGACAATCCCCCCTGCACCCCCCCATGTGGGGAGCTGCACCCCCCCACACCCCTATTTAAATATTCTCACTCCAAGGTCGCACTACATACAAACACATGCAAAACACCACCACACAAGCTACTTTCTCTTCACACACACACACACACACACACACACACACACACACACACACACACACACACACACACACACACACACACACATCACAGCAACAAAACACAGTGACACACACACACACCACAGCCCCTACCCAAACCCCTTAACACACACACACACACACACACACACACACACACACACACACACACACACACACACACACACACACACACACACACACACACACTCACACACACTTACCTGAGTAGATAACCATAGTGGAACTTTAAACGCGCGAAATTCAAAACCTCCATTATTCAAGGTTTTGAATTTCATGCTTCGAAACTTTCACTATTATGTGGATTCAGCTTCTTGGGCTCGAAATACTGAAATTTGAGATTTCAGTATTTTGAGCTTCTGAACGGAACCCATATTATATATATATATATATATATATATATATATATATATATATATATATATATATATATAATGTGTAAATTGTATATTTAATGTATACATAAATAAGAATAAAATGATTAAACTATAGCAATCTTCATCTTTAAAACACTAGAAATGGATTCATTTGATCTTGTTGGTTTAATCATTTTTTTTTCATGAGACTCCAAAATCTTTTTAAAAAATGAAATAGACTCAATAAAATCCAATACGTATGCAGTACTGATTTAATCTCACACAAGCGCTTTCACATCAAGCTTCATCATGTGTATAAAGGATTACATAAAAAACACCTTATATAACATTTCAATCATATCACATGACTTTCAGTGAATAAAAATTTAAAAGAACATACCCTTTAATAACTAAAAAATGTCTAAAATCTATTAATGTATATATATATATATATATATATATATATATATATATATATATATATATATATACTTTTTTACATGAAACAAATAACTTAAAATACATCTAAATATATAATAAATACAATAAATAAACACACATTATTCATATATTACCTACATAAAAACCTTTTTCTAAGAATAGGCTTCATAGGGACTGTGTCATTGAGACCATGGCCATAATTAGCCCTAAGCATCACAATCTATTTTGCTTCTATTTCTTCCATCTTGGCTCTAATGTCTCCACCCCTTGAGCTATCATATGTCCTACTAACTACTAAGAATTGAAAACTATGTCTCTCTCCCACATTTAAAACATGCTTCGCTACTTA
>NC_056734.1:25254909-25309930 GCF_019279795.1 Protopterus annectens | reverse complement strand
ATTTCCCCCCAGCAGCTTTTTCTTTGTTCTGCATTTTTGCGTTTTATCTGTAGAGGTATTTGGTGTTTTCTGGGCTTGTTTTTATTGTATTTTTTTTTTCATATTTATTCATGTTAATGATCACTGAAGGTTAACAGGATATCAATGAAGAATGGGACTTTTCCATGTTTAGATAATAATTATTGTAAATATATTTGTCAACAAAATAGTTTTTTGTGCCATTTTATAAAATATGTTTATCATCCACAATGTTATGTACATTGTAACATGAAGAACTTAGAATACTTAGATGTTTCCATTGAATGCATTGGTTTCCATGTAGGTGAAACAAATAGGAATCTGAAAGAAAGAAAAAATAATATATGCTCAAGCAGGTTCTTCAGAATGTTCTACTCATCATTTTAAAATTGTTGTTTTACAAATTATATATTTGAATGTGTAAGGTACTGATATTAAGAATCTGACACAGAAAGCAGAATACAAGTGGATTACTAGATTCATTGTCACCATTGAACATAATTTAATTAATAGTTTTAGTTTTAAACCAATACTGAATACCTAGTAGTTACAATATTGATATCCCATTAGCTGTTTTTAATTAGTTAATTGTTGAAATGAGGTATATAATTGCATTGAAGCTTTTGCTTTGTATTAACTTGAAAAAAATAGTCTTTGTATGTGAAAGCACTTGTCAGTAGATATACTAAAGTTCTGTCTCTGTTCCATGATTCCGACTATGGCTTGATTATTTGGTCTTTGAATATATTTTTGTTCAGTTATAGGATTTACTCATTTTGCCTTTTGTTTGCTTGTTAAATACAGGAGTATTTGTTGGGTGGGAGAAGTAGGAGATTTTGCTATATGCAAACTTATAAATAGCTTGTTGTAAAGTATTGCAGCACAGGTGTATTTTATTCTACTTTGGCCAGTATTGCTTTGCTTTGATTGATATTTTTTTGTTGACATCCCAGTACCCAACTCCCACACATTGATTATGATGGAGAAAGTAAGGATTCATACTTCAAATAAATGAAAAAAGAAAGAACACCTTTGCATCTTGTTTTGCTACTGGTCCCAAATGCCAGCAAGTCCTTCTCAATTTTTTTTTCAAATACTTTTAAATGAATTCCATAGTATTTATACATACCATCTTAAATAACTATGTACACTATTTACACGAGCCTGACATTGTAACAGATCTTAATGTATACAGTTACTTTATAAGTATGTCCAATCCATTATCAGAGTGCCTGATCAATTATTGTATAGTGTCAGACAACGATAAGACTTTTCCCCAAGGGTTGTGGATAAATGGCTTTGGATAAATTCTTAGTTCTTTCATTTTAATTTCCAATAATGCTGTGGTCTTCAGTAGGCTGTAGACGTCTTCCAGAGCTGGTATTGTGTTTGTATTCCATCTTCTTGTTATACACTTCCTTGAAATTGCAAATATAGTCCATACTAGATACATGTTTGGCCTATTCAAATGAGGACCTTTGTTCACATTTAATAATACAAGAGCTTTAGTTAAATAAAATGATTCATTAAATAAAGCTTGTAGAAAGTTATTGATACCATTCCATAATTGGCTTAATTTTTAACACAGTCAAAGAAAATGTGGTTATAATCTGCATTGTGTACTTACTCACATCTCCCACATATTCCTTTTAGGGAAGAACTCATTTTACTGATTCTGTCTTGGGTTAAGAATGTTCTGTGCAAGCATTTCCAATTAAAAACTTTCCAGTATTGTGTAAAGGATGTATATTTTATCGATAATAAGTTATTTGTTTTAATGTCTTCAGTTAACTGTATTGAGTGTCCTTTTGTTATATATTTCCAATATGAGGTTTTGGGTGTTGTTTTATAGTTTATCAATATTTTGTAAAATTTTGAAATACTGTTTCCCATGTCAAAGTCACTCCATCATATATCTATTTCGTACATTTAGGTATTTCTTTAAATGAAGAATTGTTAATTATTCTACATAAATCTTGCGAATATGACAGACTACTCTGTAAAGTTCGCCAGTCCTGTTGTGGAATTTTTGTATGTTGTTTTTATTACTTGCATATCTAAAAACTTTTAGTTCTTTGATACATTGGAGCCAACAAACAAATCATTTCTGTTCCCAGGAATAAATAATTTCTCTCTATATTTTATGTGGAAAGTTTTTTGTGACTACAAATGGTGTTAAAATATCAAACCAGATTTTTAAATCTATATTTGCATTAATAATTTTCGTAAATGATTCAATGTAATAATTAATCATACAAGTTTTAGTGGGTTTAGTTATGTTATATTGCATACTAATACATAATATGTCCCATGGCAAATTGTTTTTATCTATTTATATATTTTTTGTAAATCAAATTAATTTATTGATATTACAGTTAGTAATTCTTTACAATTTGCAGAGTAATTTGGACTAATCGAATCGGAGATTGTTTTAAATATTGATGCTTTTATATATGTTTCTATATCAGGAAAGTTTAATCCTCCATGTTTCCATGGTCTGATATGATGTATTAAAGCTATTTTGTTTCTTTTGGGAAACCATAAAAATGTTATTAGGCATGAGTTTATTTCTTTAAGTATATTCCTTTCTGGTAACAGTTGTATTGCCAAGGCTATATTTAGGATCTTGGGTAGTAAAACTGTAGTTACAGTTCTGTACAGTTATTAACTTTAGTCTATCTTCAAATGATATTATTTTGTTCCATTTTTCCACAGAAATTTTAATTGTATTGATATTATTGTAATTTTTTAGACCAATTCATTGTTATTATTGCATAACTCAATTCCTAGATATTTTAAGGTAGATTCTTGTTTCCCTATGATGTGATCCCCCTTAGTCTGCAGTTCTTTTCTTTATTTAAAAATAAAAAATTTGAATTTGATTTATTGAAATGGAGTCCTGAAGTTATGTGAAATTTGTCAATTCATATATCAATTCTTCTAATGTCTCTTTTGTCTTAGATAATGTTAGTAATATGCCATTAGCAAATAGCATTAATTTAGAATTGTATTGTTCATAAACATCTATTCCTTTCATTTTTATATTGTTATGAATTGAATCTGCCAATATTTCAATAGCCAGAGCAAATAGAATCAGTGACATGGGGCATCCTTGTTTAGTGCCTTTTGCTATATGTATAGATTCAGAGGAAAAAGGACCTAACTTGATATACGCTAAATTATTTGTATATATATTCTTTTGGAGATGAACAAAGGATGCAAGAAATTCAAATAGCATTAGGATTTTGAATAAATAGTCCCAATTTAGGGAAGCAAATGCTTTCTCTATGTCTAAGCCAATTATAAGTGTTTATTTTCTTTATTAACATAATCAATAAGAGAAATTATCATTTTAATATTGTCATGTGTGTGTCTGTGATATATAAATCCAGTTTGATCATTATTTATTGTTTTGGATAGTGGCATTTTCATTCTGTTAGTTAATATTGTCATAAATATCTTATAGTCATTATTTACTAATGATATAGGTCTATATGAGGTACAGAGGTTTGGGGATTTGTTTTCCTGTAGGATTGGTGCAATTAAGGAATATCTCCAATAGGGTGGTATTAAAGCTTGTGACTGAATTTATAATAGAGTTTTATGGATGAGGGAGAGTATCTTTGAAGGAAAATGTTTATATATTTCCATAATTATGCCAGCTATACCTGGAGCTTTATTATTTTGCCCTCTTTTACTGTATCTGTAATTTCTTTGTAGGATATGGGTGATTGCAGATTTAGTTTTAATTTTTTTCTGTTTTTTTTTTTTTTATATTAGAACATTTGTCGTCTAGATTTAATTGATCACTATGTATATTTTCTTTTTGGAAATGTTCCATATAGTGATTTCTATAGGCATCAAGAATGTCACTTATATCTGAGACATTTTCCCTTTCTTTTCATGGAAGATACTTTTAATGTTATTAGCTTTTGATTGTATTTTGATTCTTGTGGATAAATTATGTAGATATTTGGGAGACGTGGCCAATGTATTCATTTTTAGTTTTTCTAAAGCTAAACTAGCTTTATGTGTTAGAATTTCATTGTATTTATTGTTTAATATTTCTACTTTCTTTTTCATCTCCAAATTATTTTGATTTTTTTCAGATTTTACTGACAAGAGTTTGAATTGTAGATCTAATAATTCAGAATTCCTTTATCTGATTTTTTTTATACCAAGTTAGGATTTTACCATATATGTAAGCATTTAATGAGTCCCATATCATTATTTTATTTATCTCTGTGGTGTAATTAATATCTAAGAAGAATTGTAATTCAGATAATAACCAGGGTTTGAACTCTTTAATTTTGGTTATATATGCTGGAATTCTGGAGTTAAGGATGAATGGTTTGTACCCATTATGAAGTTTTAGTATCAATTAATTGTGGTCTGAAAAGGGGCAGGGAGTGATTGAGAAATTAATGATTTTAGAGTGTAAGTCATGGGCAGCAAATATTTTATCTATTCAAGTTTGGGTACCAAATCTGTGATCTTCTTTAAATTTGAAAGTATCTACAAGATGAAATTATTCTACCCACTTGTTTAAAGCTTTTAATACAGCAGATGTATGCAACTGTCTTTTATTTGTAGTTACATAAATATCAAATATACAGTTAAAATCTCCTCCTAATATTAAGTTACCTTTATAATTATTGGAAATTAAATCCAAGTTTTTTTTTTAAGTTTTTGTTCCAATGCCTGGGGACCAGTATAGATTGGCTAGGGTCCATATTATGTTGTTATATTTAACTGTTACTAATGCCATAAGGCCTTCTTTGTCTTCATACTTATAAATGATTTCTGGGTTAATCACATTTGTTTTCCATAAAATTCTTACCCCTTTTCTCTTTGTCTTATAAGTGGATTGCACCAATAACATATATTCCTTAGGATTCCATTTGTAATTGTCATTTGTTTTGAAATGAGTTTCTTGAAGGAAGACAATTTCTGCTTTGTTCAGTTTTAAATATTAAAATAGATTTCATCTCTTGATAGGATTACTTAAGCCATTAGTATTTAAAGATAATAAAGTTAAATCCATCTTAGGTTATTTAGACTATGTATTTTTTGTTTTATTGTGATTATTAAACATTTCCTCTGATAACTATAAAGTATATGTTTGAGCTTTTAAAGGAAATTATCAGTTTTATACTTTGAGTGTTTACCAATAAAGTAATGTTTTGGTCAGGCATACTAAAAAATATTTTTGCAAAATAACACATTTAAATTAATAAATGTTAACAAAACTAAGATCCGCCCTAGCCATGGAATGAAAATCATTCCTAATCTGATGGATAAACCTAAATCCATCAGATTATCACTCATACCTTGACAATCCAGAACATCTGAGCTCCATAAATTGAATTATCATATGGAGAATATTTGTAATAGGAATACGCAATATATATATATATATATATATATATATATATATATATATATATATATATATATATATATATATATATATATATTATTTTGAACAGATATAATACTATTGTAGATTAGACAGAATTCTAATACAGTCTAATTGTCTACTTAGTGTATAAGCAATTAATATTTACATGAAAGATAGATGACAAGTAATTCAATCATAGTAAAGTAGGATGAACCATATATAAAACCTCATTAAAAGATTATACCACACAGATATTTAACATATTCACCCTTATTGATGAAGTCTTTCAAAATATATTATTTAATATAAATAGATGCTAATAATATTTATACCTAATGTTTATAATACAATGTATTTTACTGGATATATTAGAAGTTATCTTTCATTGTTTGCCAGTATTTAAGCAATCACTTTGTTTGTTGATAACTTACTTATAGCATCAAGTTTGTTTTATGTGAACACTGATGACAGTTAGTGCATTTTAATTATCAGTGCATCCCTCTTCCCCCATTTCCTACACATAAGGATTTTCATATCTGTCATTTCTTATTATAAAATGAGTGAAATTATAGGTTAAAAACAACAAATTCACTTATTGTGATTAATGATTACAAGTTCCCTTTCCATATTCATAAATTGCCATTTTATGGCATATACTGAACGTTTTTAAATTTAAATGGTAACATTCTATTTTGTATAATCAGCAAAGGTTAAACTGAGTGATTATTGTCAATTTAATACTATTTGTTCAGAATGTGATTGTTGCATTCTGTGACATTCCTAGTTCAGGCTTCTATTGTTTCCCTTGAACAACTTTGTCAGTTTGATGTCATGTATAAAACATTAGTTACCTTGGTAGCAGCTTAAGTATTATGTATGGTCAAGATGGGTTACAAAACCACAATTCATGTTAAAGCATTTATATGACTTCTTATGCACATTTACTTTTATGAGAAAATCATCATGCTTCTCCTTGATGTTCAATATAGTGTGTGTCATTTATGACAAGTTAAAACCATAGTGTTATTATACACAAGCCCATGTTATTAAACTGAGTGTCTATTGTCAATTTAATAGTATTTGTTCAGAATATGATTGTTATTTTCTGTGACATTTCAAGTTTAGGCTTCTATTCTTTCTCTGGAACAACTTTGTCAGTTTGATGTCATGTATAAAACATTAGTTGCCTTGGTAACCGCTTAAGTATTGTATATGGTCAAGATGGGTCACAAAAACTACAATTCAAGTTAAAGCAATTACATGACTTATTATGCACATTTACTTATATAAGAAAATCATCATGCTTCCCCTTAATGCTCAGTGGAGTGTATGTCATTTAATGACAAGTTAAGACAGTAGTGTTATTATACACACGCCCATGTTATTAAATCCTGTCTTTAATATTTAAATTCGGCAGACTGCATCATCTTATATGAAGATTATATATTTTACGTCTAAATTTACTAAAATCCTACATTACATAATTATTGCGTGCGTGTGGTTTTTTTTTTTTTTTTTTTGGCTGTTGCTTAGTTATTTGAGAGACCACAAGCTGTAATGCTTATTCTTATTATTAGCTCCTTCCAAGCATGTTTATTGCCAAAGGAAAAACAACTTCAAAAATATCAACACATGGCAGGTTCAGGTTAAGGCACTTTAATCTTGCAGCAAGGAGACAAAAACATGCTAATACAGAGTTTGTCTAACTAGAATCAGGAAGTGAAGCCATTCTTATACATTTCTTATAAGACATTGCCTACTAAGCTAACATAATAAATCACAAGTTCTTACAATATTATTTCATAGCAGCTGTTTGTCCATGATTTTCTGCTGGCACTATCAAGTTTATAAAAAAACTTCCTAAGAAAAACAATGTGGCCTAGGAGACCACCGGTTAGATACACCTTCTCACTATATTATGTTACCATTCAAGGTACTATGGCTAATTCAAGCACAAAGCAAGCACAGATTATAGTTAATTTCTTCAAGCAGTCTTTGTTCAACTGTATCTATCTTTTCTGCAGCTGTGCATGTTCTCATAACACGTACAGAGCTGATTGTTCAAGTTCAATAACATTATAGAAAACAGTATTGTTCTATTCATTATTTTCCTGACCTAGCAGATAATCACCTGCTTCTCAGTAAATTTCCAAAAGGCATAAACATGAATTTTGCTGTGCTAGCAAACACTAGGTCAGAGAGCATCTTGCAGTTTCAGAAAGCATCTTGTAGTTTCATACAAAACTAAGCTGTACATAAAATAGAATGAAATGGGTTAACCCTTTTAGCTTCTAATAAGCACTAAACATATATATTAATACATATTTTTCTGACATTTATATAGTCTATAGACTTTAAATTACGAGAACCTTCTAGTTTCTTATTTGTTATAAGTATATTTCCATCCTTTCATACACACATATCAGTATATCAAGCATGGGCATCAATGCCCATCCAATTTTGCCAGAATACCATTCACTACTTCATGTGGTGTGCTTCCAAGCTGTTCTTCAAATATCCAAACCAATATTTGTCCTGTTCCATTTTACCAGCCTGTTCCATGCAGTGGCCACTCTGCCAGTGAACCACTCAACACACCTTATATTCTCACAGATACCTCCACAAAGGAAATCTGATGACTCTCTAGCACTTCCCGGCAACCACAAACACCCCTAGAATCAACTATCCTCATATGCCCAACACGTCCAAGCAAGCTCACCTCCCAGACCACTACAAAGGGTATTGCACAAGACCAAGTGCTCTTAGTATTTCACAATAACTCAGACTTCCACTCTTATGTAAGTCCTTAATGTCTTTGGACCAAAATACATTTTAAATATAAAATTGCATTTATTATTATTATTATTATTATTATTATTATTATTATTATTATTTATCAAGAATAAACTTAATGAGCTAAACAAAGTATTGGGAGACCATCAATATGTGTACATGTGGTTTAAAACAGCTCTTTTATTATATTTTTTAAACCAAAAACTTCATTGCAGAGAATCATCTCGGAGGCTCCTCAGCCATTCAGCATTATCGTCACTCTGTCTCCATTACCATAGCAACCTGGGAGCGTCTGTTTCTGTTAGTGTGTCTGTGTACTGCATACAAGAGGATCATGATGCACCTGAAGCAAAGCTTCACTTCACTGTAACTTCAAGCCTAAATTCCCTCCCTTTCAGTGAGGCAGCAGCCAGGAAAAGAACGGAGAGCAAACAGATAAAAAAAAAAAAACCTCCCAACAAACCGCCACAACAAGAGATAACACGGTCTACCCACTTCTCACTCAGCAGATGTATAAACAAACTATCCAAATCACAGTTTTATCCACCCCCTTCCCCTGTATCCAGGCTAAAACACAAAATGCCTCTTCCTAATACACAAGTATCAGTAAACCTCGATCACATGCCGCAACCCACAGCTTTCCAGAGATGAAAACAGCAACATACAACAGCTGCCAGACACAGCTGCATATATACACACACCATGTCAAGCTTAATCAAATAGCATTCAAAGTTATGATACCTGCCACAACTGATCTTAACTATATTTAGACAGAATAATGATGACATTTGTACAAAGAGCTTGCTACTATTATTTAACCAGGATATACATGACATTTCTAAATCATACTTTAACTGAAGAAGACATTAGTCTCCATGACAGCATTTTTTTTCAAAACACTCTACTGTTACTGCTATTATATATGTTAATTTGCTACATTTGAATCTGAACTCTGATGAATAGTACCTTGTTGATTTAGTTAATTAATTACTTAAATTATTATAAGTAAAATCAATGAAAAATGAACAAAATAAGTATTCATTGAGTTCAAGTAGGAGAATAGAAACTTCTATGTTTGTATTATATGTTGCTTTCTTTGGCTTATATATAATGTAAATAGTAATCCATTTTGACCTACCTTTGTTTGTGAAGAATTATTGGACTCTTTGAACATTCTGAATAAATCATTACTGTTTCTCAGTTTAAGAAACCCTCCTTTTTTTAAAATAAAACAGATGACATGGGATGTACCATATCAGTTGATACTTTGAGAGATGTAGTTGTAAGAGTTATTTTTTTGGGACAGCTATTTTGGAATCAGCTTTTTATTTCTTCTTTCTAGCATCAGTCCAAAGATTTGTTTCTTTTATTCTTTTAAGAGTAGAGGTCACCCATTCCATTTCTTCTGGGATAGGCACTATGTTGCTGTTTTTGATGAATATAATAGCTTTTTCTAAGTCATTAAAGGTTCACATCTCATTGAGAAAACATAGTTTTATCTTGGCTGGAAAGGCCAATTGCGCTTTAATGTGATTTTGTTTTGTTTTAACAGTTTTATTATTGGCCAGACTTTTTTCCTTTGTTCTAGTATTCTCTAGTATTCTCTAAGAATAATCATTGTCAGGCTTTGATTGTATTTTAAGGGTGATTTTCTCCAAGCATATTTTAATAATAGTTCCTTGTCCAGAAATGAAAGAAATGTTATAACTATGGATCTAGGTGGAGTATTTGTTGAGTTAGAAGGAAGTTTCCTCAATGCTCTATGCACCCTTTCAATTCAAAATGAAAGTCCCTCTTTCAAGTCTAAAAATTCAGGAATCCAGGTTGTTAAGAATTAAATAATTTCTTCTTCGGTATTTTCAGGCAGACCAAATATCTAAGTCATCTATTTTGTTGAGCAGTCATGTATTCTGTTTAAGCAGAAATTCTTTTTGGAGTTCTTCCTGTTTGAGTTTCCCTTCAGTGTCATTTAGAGAATTCTCTATATTTGTTATTTTTGTATGGTGTTGGTGTAATAGTTCCTTAAGAGTATCAGTCTGTTTTTGAGGAATTTAATTTGAGGTTTTCTAAGTAATTTGTAAAGCCATCCATCTTCAAAGATAGTTCCTGTAAGGTAGATGTCATAAATTGCAGTTCTTTTTTCAAAGCAGCATCTGGATGAGAATTCCTTGAGTTGTTCATATTCAGTGACTCAATATATCTCCAAGTTACCTGACAGGAGATTTTTTGTATCTCTCCACCAAAATTGCTATTTATGTAGTTTTGTAATTTAACTATAGATTTCTGATGTTTTAAACTTGAAAATAATACAATTTTTCTATATTATTATACTAGTTTATGGAGCTCTCAAATTCACTGTTCTCAGTTGGCCATCTGGGCTCCATCCCCCTCCCCCCAAACCAGCAAGTCCTGAAGTGAAGTCTGAACAAGTCTCCTGGTTTGACTTTCATTTTTTACTTATTTTTTTTTTACTTTTTTTAATTAAATGAAATGAACTGTATGAGTGTGATCCTGGCAGCAGCCTGTCTACAAAGTCCAGTTAATATTGTTCTGATTGTGAGTTGAATGCCTGCAATTTAACAAGAAAATCCAGACTAAAAAGAAGGGACCTTCCATGGTGGGAAGAGGAGTATAGTTGTGAGCAGACTGGAGGAGGGAAAATATTGCTATGCTTTTGTACACAGCTGACAAAGAACCAGGAAGGACCCTTCAAAATGAATACCAACCTATCACAAGAAATAATGGAGGGACAAAGGCCCCAAATCAAGGACAGCTTTTAAATATTGCTCTTATAAACTTAGAAAGAAGGATATGCTGTCTGAAACACAAGTGTCTGTCTTTACATAGAGACTTCAATACTCAATTATTTGTTAAAAAATACAAAGTTTAACAGGAGCAGAGCAAACACATGAAACAAAAATCTGCCCATACTGCAAAGGACTGGACAGCTGAGAGGTATGAAGAGCACTCATGTTGCAAGCGACAGATGTGCCATTTTGAATGAATTGCCTTCATGCCATTCTTCCTCCAAATCCAGAGGAAATCATGCCTTGTAAATTTTTAAATCATGTTCATCTCCAAAATCTTTTTTGTAAAAGCCACCTCCCATAGTTACATACAGTTTTGGTGGTTGTTGTTGATTAATCACTTTTGTATTCATGGCAGAACAAATTGCCGTAACAAAGCAGCAAAATATACTTCCTATCCATGGTGCATAACTACTCAGATCACAGTCAATGACAGCATTCGTAGGTTCATAGGTTCATAGGTAGGTACTAGGCTATTGGCCCTAGGGCCTATATAATCCTAGCCAAATGTACCCTGCCTTTCGCCACCCAAGAAAATTATTTTCCTGTGCCACTGTTGAGCAGAGCCACAGAAGTGATCCCCGGGGTGAATTTCCTATCTCCCATCCAATCATCAAGATTTTTCTTAAAGAGTGCTAATGAGGAGCTTTGTTTGATATAGATAGGTAGTTTATTCCAGAGTATGGAAAGTCTCTGGGACAGGAATCTATCTCTCCAGCATGTTCTGTTTATTGTGGTAATGAGGTTTAGGTCCCTAGAGCGTGTAGCTTGTAGGGAATGGGATTTCTTTAAGTGGAGCATATCTAAAAGCTCTGGGTTTGACATAGCTTTGTGTGTTAGGCAGAGATCGCCTCTGAATAGGCGATATGCAAAGGAGTAAAGCTGCAGTTTTTTGAGACGGTCTGCATAGGGCATCTCTTTGAGGCTGGTAATCCTCTTTGTGAGGTATTTCCGTGGCCTTTCCAGTTGTTGTAGATGTCTTGTGAGGTACATACCAAAAGTGGCATTGTACTCTATAATGGGTCTAATGAGTGACGAGTAGAGGGGAACAATGACCTCTTTTTTCCTGGATGAGAAACCTTTTGTGATGAGGTGTGCCACGTAGAAGCTATTTTGGCATGGCAATGCTATAGTGTCTATACCTACAACCATAAAGAGGAAACACTATTTTGTAATGATGATTCCTCATATTTTTAAAAGCCGAATGAATCATTTCATACATGACTTGCCAGAGTTATCTGTGTGTGCGTGTGTGTGTGTGTGTGTGTGTGTGTGTGTGTGTGTGTGTGTGTGTGTGTGTGTGTGTGTGTGTGTGTGTGTGTGTGTGTGTGTGTGTGTGTGTGTGTGTGTGTGTGTGTGCATGTGTCTGTTTCCCCGAAAACGACTTACAGGAGAAATGTTTACTGTTTATTTCACGTATTGTATGTAGGCTTAAAGCACTATGCAGAGTGTTAACCTCTCTCTTCCTCCTTAACATTATTGTTCCACAAAATTCCATTTATTTCTAACTAAATTATTTTCCTTTTTTAAAGATCCCACCTCTTGTTCATTTACATCCTTTTAATATTCATTTAAATAGGTTTTGATTTCCATTTTCTTGTATTTGCTTTTTTTTTGGCAGCCAATAGCATTAAACACAGTAAGCCTTTACTATGTGCAGGCAATTCTGATACTGTACTCCAGCTCAAAATACTACATTCATTAGTTAGAGCAATGTGTGCCTATATCTTAAGTGATATTTTAAACAAATGTATTAAACAGATGTTGTGCCTAGATTTTCTACAATTACGTGTGCAAACAGGCAATCTTTTTGATTATATTAGTCATAGCAGAGGATCATAGCATGAGACAAATGGTGCTGATGTCATCCCTGAAAAGTTGGAAGTTGGCAATTTGTCTGATATTGTCTTGTCAGAGAGAGAGAGACAAGGAGAAATGTATTTATTGCTGTAGCATAGATTAGATCCAGGCCTGCTGAATCTAGCTTTGTTTGTATGCTTGTTGTTGTTTGCTTGTTATTTCCCTGAAATGCTAATTCCACCTAAAACGCGGCTTTTCAGCGCTTCTGTGGATCCCTAGTGATATCTGCATTGCTTACTGTACTTATTTCCTTGTTTCACTGTTTGTCGTTTTTGCATTTAAGTTACCTGTAACACATTGCATTTATGTTACCTGGTACTTGCTCACTAAAGCAATTATATAAGTCATATATAAGTCAGCACTAAAAAAATTAAAAGCACTACACCCTCACAAACTCTTCTTGAGTACCTTGTTCCCCATTGGCCCTTTTTTTCAATTATAAAGGAATTCTCAATACTATTCTAGCATGTCCAAAGGTCAGTTGTCAATCTCCTCTCCAGTCCAGCTGGTGAATCTGGGAATCTTTAGGCAATGTTACAACTGCCTCATGTACACAGACAACCCTCTCCTCCTCCCAACAAATTCCAACACATGTGAGAGATGCAACCATATAGCCAAACTGGAGGCTAAGCTCTCTCAACTCAGTACTGGCGTAACCAGTCAGGAGGAGAAGGAAACCACACTCACTACAATTCCAGTCTCACATAGACTTATCACGACAGCAAACCAAACACATAAACACACAAAAACATACTCGGAGGCTCTAAATAAAAATCTGCCTAAGCAGCAGAGACCTCCAAAGCAGGCACCCAAGCAGCCGCTACCCCAAAACAAAACAAGTGCAACACATAGCTCACAAAGCCAGTGTGCCGAACAGTCACAGCCCTTAAGGCTAAACAACACACCTGATACACTTGTAATAGGTGACTCTATCGTCAGGCACACTGACGTCCCACTCAACAGGCTGAACAAGGAGAAGGCCACGGTGAGCAGCCTGTCGGGCGCTAGGATCCGCCACATAACACAAGCACTCAGGTCACTCCAAGGCAAGTACAAATATGACTCAGTCATTGTCCATGCTGGTGTGAATGACCTGAGATGTACCTCCCTGGACTACATGAAAGGAGACACAGAGGAGCTCTCTGAGCATGTAGCCCAGGCTGGTATGACCCTGACCTTGAGTAGCATCTTACCCTCACCAAGAATGATGCCACAATATGAAGACAAGATGATCAATTTCAACAACTGGCTTAAGTATTGATGTCATTCAAAGGGGATCCAATGCCTGTCAGCCTGGGATGACATGCTCGACAAGCCACGATGCTTCGCTAGGGATGGCTTGCACCTGTCACCCCTGGGTTTTCGGATATTGGCAAAATCTCTTGCTACCCCCATAGTGCCTTTTTTAGGCAAGGCTCAAAAGACAAACCCACCTCCATAGGTATCACAATGGATAAGAAACTAAGAGTAATGTTACTCAACGCCAGAAGTCTAAACCTCAATATGCATGCACTCGAAACTCTCCTTAGCATGGAGAACATCGATATCTGTGCAGTAACAGAAACCTGGTTCAAGGCTCACGATAGCACCCTAGCACTACCAGGTTATACCTCATACCTTGCTTTTCGGCCACAAAACTTGAACCGAACCACAAAAGGAGGGAGAGTATCAATATTCGTCAAAGATACCCACACCTCCAGGTTGGTGGCACAGCACGAAGCATCAAAGACTATCCATGTGCAACTAACAGTGGGTAAAACTGCCTTCCAGTTATAGCCTGCTACAGACCACCTTCCCAAACCCAGGAACCCCACTCGGCCTTCCTGAGAACACTGGAAAATATGAAAGTCTCTCCAAACACCATTATATTGGGCGACTTCAACTACCCAAACATAGACTGGGAGCATTACTCTAGCTCCAACACCCTAGCCCAAAGGTTCCTAGAATTTATAAACTCAAATGCTATGGAACAACTTGTTACCACTCCCACAAGAGGGGAAAACATACTGGACCTGATCATCACCAACAATGGGACTCTATGCTCCAGACCAGAAGTGTATCCCTCACTGGTAAGATCAGACCATAAACTAATCTCACTGGATATTCTCATCCCGACCCCACCCCCTGCCCAGAAAACCACAGTGAAAAACTTCTCTAAAGCAAATTTCACACTCCTCAAAACTGAGGTGGAATCCTTCAAAGCCCCTGGGCCTGTGGAAAATACGGCCCAGACCTCAGAATCCTTTATAAACCCATTCTATGAACACCTTCAGGAATGAATGGATCATGCAATCCCAAATAAAACCAAGACCCAATCCTCCAAAGGCAGATGTCCTGTCTGGTGGACCCCAGCCATAAACAAACTATACAATAGAAGGAGGAAGCTACTACATGATAGAGCAAAATCTCAAAAAGTGAAGGCATCTCTGATCAGTATTAGCAAAAAACTACGGGCCCTGATAAAATTGTCTAAGGCCAGCTTAGAGAGAAAAATTGCACAGGACACTAAGGATAATAACATGGCTTTCTTTAGTCATGTTAGGAACCTGGGTGGGAATTCTGAGATATGCTCAGAATTAGTACAAAATGACAAAAAATACACCGAACCCACAGACATTGCCAACATCCTAGCTGACAGGTTCAGCACAAACTTCTTCCCCTCCTTTCCACCAAAAGGGCAAATATCTATCCCAGCAGAGTGCTGCCCCCCTGACATCTCAGATGCTAAGGTAAGAGCCGCCCTCTCCAAAGCAAAAAACACAGCATCAATGGGACCAGACGGTGTCCCGGCTGGCCCTACATGAACTCCAAGAAGAGCTAAACCCAAACATAAAACTACTGTTCAATCTCAGCCTTACTACAGGATATGTACCCAAAGAGTGGCGTACAGCAACAGTGGTCCCTCTCCACAAAGGTGGTGCCTCAACGGATCCTGGAAACTATCGCCCCATAAGCCTGACTAGCTTGGTCTGCAAAGCTATGGAAAGGGTCATCATGGACCTCATAAATAAAGATATTGGGGACCTACAGACACTGAATCCTACCCAGTTCGGCTTTGTTAAGTGCAGATCCTGCCTGTTAAACCTGGTTGATTTCTTTGAAACAGTCACCAAGGCTATTGACGAGGGGAAGGTGGTCCACACAGCCTACCTGGACCTCGCAAAAGCCTTCGATACAATACCCCACTCGGGCATTATAGATAAGCTCACCAGCTAAAATATAAAGCCCTATGTCACTGGATAGGTTGCAAACTGGCTCAAGGACAGAACCCACATGGTTAGAATTGCTGGAGCCATGTCAGACTCCAAACCAGTTACAAGTGGCATCCCACAAGGCTCAGTCCTGGGACCTCTCTTGTTCGGTATATATTTCTCAGAGGTACAGGCCAACACGGAAGGACTGTGGCTGACCAAGTTCGCAGATGACTGCAAACTGGGCGCCATAATCGACTCTCCAGCCGACACAAGCATCCTCCAAAAGGGCCTCATAGAAACAGACAACTGGTGCCAGAGCCATGGCCTCAAGCTAAACACCAAAAAGTGTATAGTCATCCTCTTTGGCAAAAACAAAGTGCCCACAAATTACCACACAGGTGGTAATCCATTACTTACGGAAGAAGTAATTAGGGACCTGGGGACCCAAGTTGATAGCAATCTCTCATTTGACAACCATATGGCCAAAGTGGTTAGAAAAACATTTTATATAGCCCACCTTATCATGAAGGGATTCACATCTAGATCAGGGGAGGTCATCGTGCCTCTTTACTCATCCCTCATCAGGCCCATAATTTAGTACAATGCCCCTTTTGGGATGTACCTTACCAGACACCTGCAGTAATTGGAAAGACCCCAAAAGTACCTCACCAAGAGGATCAGAGGGCTCAAACAGATGCCATATGCTGCCCAGTTAAAGAAACTCCAGCTCTACTCAGTGGCATACCGCCTGCTCAGAGGCGATCTGTGCCTGACGTATAAAGCCATGTCCAACCTGGAGTTAATGGACATGCTGCACCTCAGAAAATCCAAATCCCATCGAGCTACATGCTCGAGAGACTTGAACCTCAGCACTGAAATAAATAGGACATGCTGGAGGGACAGCTTCATAACCCAGAGGCTCCCTTCACTCTGGAATAAAATCCCAGTCCAGGTTAGGCAGAGTCCCTCATTGACTCTCTTCAAGAGGAATCTTGATGAGTGGATGGGAGGTCGTAGGTTTACCCCGGGTATCACTTCTGTGTCACTGTTAGACAGAGGCACAGTATACTAACCTCGAAAAAGGGCATAGCAAAATTAATTTAAAATGGGTGGCGAAAGCCAAACACACTCTGGCTAGGCTTATAAAGGCTATAGGGCAGATAGCCTAGTATGAACCTATGAACCTATGAACCTATAACTGATTCAACTTAACTCTTGTTTCATTCCAAGTTTGGTAGATCTGCTCCATTTTTAAGTTGTTCCCAGTATAAAATAGATATATCGTTAAACATTAACCATTCCTTTGCTGCCTTCTTTGTTTTAGTGGTTGATTTATATAAGCATAAGAAAAAAAATTCTTGTTTTCATAATTGATACTATTTCTATTGCACTCTCTTTTTTGCTGTACTCCAGATTCTTGATGCTAAATCTGTTTTTGTGGGCACTTTTTCAAAGCCCAGACATTAAGTTTATTATTCCCACTTGTTTTTTCCTGATGATTCTCAATACTTTTCTATTACTTTGCATTATAAGTCTCACATTGCATTAAGTATAACAAGTTTACTTGTGTGCCACATTAATGTATATTTATCCTGAGCTGCTATTTTCCCCTTTTCTTGTGGTAAAATGTTTTATCATATGACACAATAATATTTTTCTCTTGTTAAAAAAAATGCATTTTCTTTCTTGAGTCTGCCCACTGTTTTTCAAGTATCATTTCTAAAATTCCTAGCCATAGTAAATAATCAGTGGGATAATGAACATTTTTAGTACTGGTGTTTTGCTGTCTAGGTCCATGACTATTGACTTCCATTTCCTGAGTTTATCTGATGTTTTAGTTAATATTTTCTTTCTTGATTCTGATACTGATTCTCTTAGGGTATTTATTTAATAACTTCCCATGTATGTAATTTTCACTTTATCCCATAAGTATGGATGACCCTGTATCTGAAAAAGATGGCTCATAATTTATATTTCATAGCCTTGGTCTCAGTTTCATTGATTAGGTTTCAAAGATTCATTAAACAAACATCTCCATGCAGGAACAGTGTAGCCGCTCCTGCACAGAATATGGCCGCCAAGTGATCCAGGAAACAGCCAATCTGACGTGCCTTTGTCTTAGACAAAAACAAACTTGCAATGTAGGAACTCTACCTGATGATGTTAGTGATCATACTTTAACCTACATCCTTAGGCATAAAAATGATATCTCAATTCCCCCCATATACAGACTCCCAACAAACACTTCAACCCAGTATCATTCCAAAATGAACTAAGTGCCTGTGACTGGAACCCCTTAAAAACTCTACCACTTGAAGAGGCTGTCAGTTATCTAAATTCTAAATTCCTATCTATTCTTGACAGGCATGCACCCAAAAGGTCCATCAGAATGAAGGCCAAACCAGCCCCCTGGCTTTCCAAAGAAACCAGACAAAAAATCTTACATAGGAGTAAATCCTGGGCTAAGTGTAGAGCTAACAAAAATATTTCTGATCAACAAATTTTTAAGCAACTAAGAAATAGTACAAAAAAGGCAATACTCATGGATAAAAAGAACTATACTGTAAACTACAGCAAAATCACCAAAACAACCCCCAGAAGTTCTGGTCTAGTATCAATAAACTCCTTTCCCCAGGGCACTCTCGTATACCTACCCCACTTCAGGCAGACCCAGATGCCCCCCCATCAAACTGCCAATACCTTCAACTCCTTCTTTACAGAAACCATACAAGCACTAGCTTGTCAACTTACTCCAGACAACTCAAGCCTTCCCACCTCCATACCCAGCACTCTACCAACATTCTATATGCAACCTATCTCTACCACTCTCATCTACAAACTCATTCAAAAACGTAAGCCTTGTACTCCTTCTGCCGACCAGCTACCTTCTGAATACCTCCAAAATGCAGCCAAAGTAATTTCATATCCCATATCCATCCTCATAAACAGAACCATTAAGGAAGGAATCATTCCAGACATCTGGAAAATCTCCCATATTATCTCTCTTCACAAAGGTGGTAACTGAAATGATTACTCTAACTACCGGCCAATAGCTCTTTTATCACCCTTAGCAAAAATCATGGAAAAATGCGTTCACCAACAACTTTTAAACCATTTAACTCAATATAACACAATAGCTAAGTGCCAGCATGGATTTAGGCCATCACATAGCACCACTACCACCCTGTTATCCTTTACAGATGTTATAAATAGAAATTGCAATAACAACAACCTCTCATCTGCACTCTTTATTGACCTTTCAAAAGCTTTTGATATGGTAAACCATACCCTTCTTATCAACATTCTTGAATCCTTTTCCCTTGACTCTCTGGCTATTAAATGGTTCATGTCCTACCTAGACAACAAGCAGTTCTCTGGGAAAATAATATATCATCCCTTCTACCAGTCACCCTCAGAGTCCATCAAGGCTCTATTCTAGGCCCACTCCTTTTTTTCTCTTTTTATCAATGTCCTCCATCTAGCAATTCCACAAGCCACCTGCATTCAATATGAAAATGATTCAACATTAATATGCTCAGCAAGCTCCCCATCTGAGCTACATTCTCTGACTCAGAATGTATTCAACACAGTTGAAACATGGTTCACAAAACATTGCCTCCTTCTCAATGCTAAAAAAACCAAGCTCCTTCTCTTTACACCCACCAGTAAGTCCTCCCCTATAGATTTCTCTGTCATTTCCAATAATCGCACAACCATATACCCTGACTCTACCACCAAGTTGTTAGGAATTACTATTGACAATAACCTTACATTTTTATACCCACATAAATAATACCATAAAAACTGTCAACAGAAAAATAGGCTCCTTATATCGAATCAATACTTTCCTAACTCCAATAGCCAGAACCAAGATTGCACACTCCCATTTAATTTCAACTCTTGTATATGCCTGTTCCATATACACTAACCTAAAAAAAAAATAACCTTATCAACCTAGCTCATGCCTACAACAACATCGCCATATTTGCCACTGGCAATCCTTTTAGAACTCACCACTGTTTAAATCTAATGCAGCTAGGCTAGCTTGAACTTCAAAACCATCTGAATAGCTCCCAACTAACCACTGCCCACAAGATATTTTATCAACCTAACAGCACTCCTATACTATCTAATCTCATAATCTCCTATAAAAATCTAAACTCCCTACGCTCTTCTAGCAAACTTATAGCTAGCATAACCAAGACTAACAACACGGCTGGTGATTCCCTGTTTTCTAGCACAGTGGGAAAAAACTGGACCCTACTCCCCAACGAACTAACGTCACTTTCTTCCTTGCCTCTCTTTAAACAAAACCTCAAAAGACACCTTAAAACACACTGGTTATGCCCCTGCAGTAACCCTGACTAACCTTCTGGTTTTGCTAATATTATTTCCGCCTCCTACTATATATTACAAACTCTAATGCATAAGTTTTGAAGCAGAACAGGAACTAGTGAACACAATAGAACATACTAGTGGAATCTATCCTGTTGATTATCACAAAACATTCTTATTTTCATAATTTTATCATACCCTTTTGTCGCTTTTATTTGTGTAAATAATTTAACACGTACTTTTGTCACTTTTATATTAGTGTAAATACCATCTTTTATCTCCATTTTTTATTCACTGCTTCTTGTATTTTTTATTGAACTACTTTCATTTACTATGTATCAACTATGATTTGCATAGTTTGTATTGTATTTTTTTGTCAATAGGTTCATACTAGGCTAACTGCCCTTGCGAGCCATTTTTTAAGCCTAGCCAATTATCCCTTGTGAGACTCAAACCCTGCACCTTGTGTTTGTAAGGCAAACACCTTAACCATTAGGCCACCCTCCCATAATCAAATTGTTTACTACTGGAGCTTTTCTCCCCGGGCCTCTACTGAAAATGGAAATATATCCAGTTAGACTAGCCCGGTTAACAAATGTAAAATAAATAAATAAAATAAATGAGCCTGCCGACACTGTTCCTGCATGGAAAGCCATGCATAATTCTAATTACCTCATATGCTGGTGAAAACCATGCAAATGAGGTGAATCAGTTTTTCAGGAAGCAGGAAAGCATCCGTGCAGGAACAGTGTTAGCTGCAGAAATGTGTTTGGTTACTAACCAAACACATTTCTGCAAATAACAAAATGGAGGCATGACAGCTCAAGTAAAAGCATGTATTATAAACTTTAGGCATGCCAATGGTCACATATATGGCCATTGGCATGGGCAAGTGTTGAATTTAATAAAAAAAAACAAAATTTGTTTTTTTGCCGATCTCAGCCGTTTAAGCATAGGGCAGTGGCGCGCAAATGGGATCATGTCGAAAATAAAAAAGAAATATTAAAACTCACTTTTAGGGGAAATCTGCATTTTGCCATTATAGTCAATGGCATGCAGAATCAAAACATTACCAGGTAACATTGGCTATCAAAGGGAAAGGCTACATGTCAAAGCAGTAACTATGGACTAAGGCAGCGGGGTATGCAAATGAGGGGAATTTACTGAATCACAAAATATTCTAAGTCCACACACTGCACCTAACCATATAGGTGCTAGAACAGGATAGTGTAGGCAGGAACTGCAGCTAACATTAAAAAAGGGGGGTGTCATCCTTGCTGTAAGCACATTGGAGCTCCTTTGCCCAGGTTTGCACTTAGCTAAGCACAGCTAAGCAAGGGGGTGTGTCTGAGGCTGTAGTGTCTTACTTCAGGAAATGAAGACCGTGTTTGTGTCCCAGGAAGGGCCATTTCTACTAAAATGTGTTTACCATAGCTGAACGAGTATGTGTGGCATGTACTGGGACTTAAAGAAAATGGAAATAGCAGCATTGTTTACATTTCAGCAGCTGGTTTGTACACCGGACCTTGGGGCTTAAAAGGGGTGGAAATGAGAAGGGGGGAAAGAAAAAAAAAGGAAATAGCAAAATATAGGCACTCAAATACAAGTAAAATAGCTGGCAGGTGGAATGTCACAAAGTCAGCCAATCACACAGGCAGCATCTGCAGCACACCACTATAAACTATGCAAACACCTTCCAGTCTGTTTTTTCCCACAAACTCTGCACCATAGATGTAAACATACAGGGGAATTTTAACTGACAAAACTAGCAAAAAAAGTTAGAGGTTGCTGTCACTTTGATCTATCAGTATGTGCAAGAGGCCGAGGTCACTGAGGAAGATAATGCTGACAACCAACTCAGACTGAGGAGGAATAGAAGAGTGTTCAGACCCAGGGAACCCTACCAGGGGCTACATGATCTGGAGATAGTATAGCACTACAGGGTAGACAGGGTCATACTTCAGCAACTCATTGAGCTGTGCCAGCCTCACCTCATACCCAGAACCAACAGAGGGGACCCCATCCAGGTGGATACCAAGGTATGAGTAGCCTTAAGAATACTAGCTACAGGCACTTTTCAAAGACCAGCTAGGGATATATTGGGGGTCTCACAGGCATCTGCATCCTGGATACTCCACCAGTTCATGGATGCCATGCAACCACATGCCACTGAGCAGATTTACTTCCCCAGCACCCGTGAGGAGAGGACCAGCAATATGTGTCTCTTCCACCATGTAGCAGAATACCCGGAGGCACTGGGTGCCATAGACTGCACTCACATCCACATCAAAGCACCACCTGGTTCCAGGGTAGGGTCTACCTAAACCACAAGGGGTTCCACTCCATCAACTGCTAGGTCATGTGTGATGCCCAGGGCATTATCATGAATGTGTGTGCTGGCAGCCTTGGAAGCTATCATGACTCCCACATCTGGCATTCATCACAGCTGTACCAGGCATTTGCCAGGGGTTACATCCCATATGGCCACCTGGTGGAGGAACATCCTGAGCCTAGCCCTGTAGGCAGTCAGAGGCATGCCCCGTATGCCCTGGTCTTGGCAAAGAGGCAATACATAGCACATACACTGACACCGTAGGGACCCAGGGACTGATAGCTCTCTCTGACTTGCACACACAGTGAAATGGATGCCAAACATCACACCACCTATACATTACCATGTATAAGTAGTGTATTGTGTGCATCCAACATAGTCAGCCCTCAATCAACATCTTCACAACTGTCTCAGGCACAAGTTAAGTCAGTCTTCTAGACAATAAATGATTGGAGTAGAATGTTCTGATAGCATATCTATGGTACTGATGCAAGCAGGCAAGAGAATGGGGTGGCATACTGGGATAACAGCAGACAGCTGACAGCTATGTGGGACAGCAAGAAGAGTATGCTCAGTACTGGCTTACCCACACTATGCTGTACCACCCTAGTTGACAAATACCACTGCAGTATATGCGGTGAGCCAAATAACTGGGAGGGGGTCATAGGTCACATGCATGGATGTCAAACTGGAGGGTCCCATATTCACCCCCAACCTCACTCAGCAGATCAGCTGTAGCAAACTATTCAGAAATGTCTGGCAAAGGCCTTCAAATGGCAACATCCATGAAATTCCCACCTACGGACTTACACAGTGATATCACAGCAGGTCTGGCAGTTTCAGTATGACTCTGAAAGGTAAGAAGTCTGAAACTAAAAATGTTTATGCCAGAATAATCTGATCTGTGGTCAAACTGTTATGTCTGTATTCTCAAATATAGGGCACAACATTATGTTAAATGGGACCAACATTTTAAGCAAATATCAGCACAGTCTGTGAAAATGTGTGTTGTGTACAGATCTGTCACCCCCTCCACCCATTGTCCCATAGAAATGCAGTAACATGTCCCCACCATTAAGCAGCATCCAGCTGTCAATTAGAGTGATGGCTCAATATGAAAAGATAGCAATTGTCAGTAACACCCAGTCAAATTACTGGTGCCATCCCAGGAGTGTACACTGCCTGGCAGCCTGGAAGCATATGATCATCAAAATGCACTGCCTTGCTACAGATGGCCTGCATCTACCCCACCTAGCCTACAGGCCTCTGGCAAATGCCCATGCCTCACCCACAGCACCCTGTTAGGGAGTGTCATGGGTTTCATAACACCAACATAACACAGTCTATAAAATGCAAAGAAAGGCCATGCTATTAACTGCTAGGAACAAACCTTCCAGTCTCAGATAGCCAGAAATCTGGACAAAGCCATGAATAATGGGGTGATAAATGTCCAAAGAGAAGGACGCCTTTGAAATACTGTTCTAATAATGTTAAAAAGTTGATGGAATGATTGTATTAGCATGGACTGTCTGAAGGGTATGAAGTCTGTAACTGCAATGTCAACTATCAGTAATATCTGACTTCAACCGTGAGTGATTTGCAAAACACCTTTTCTTGAAAACCACAGTTGTTTGGGTAACCGACCAGATATATGAGTCATGAATCTGGACATTCTGTGAAACTCTGTACAGTCGACAGGCAGGGCTAGGAGTCTAAACATGGGAATGCACTCACTGTAGGCAGTCCTAACTCTGGAAGATGATGACATGTCTGCACCCACAGAACCCTGGCCCACAGCCATGGGGAGTAACACACCCTTCCCAGATCACTTATTCTATGCAACATCCTAACCTCAAAATGTGGCCAGCCAAGCCAAATGAGGTGGGCCACACATATATGTGAGACACACATGCACCTCCGGGCTGATCAGACAGTCTGACACAAACAAAACGCTCCAAGTGCAATCAACCTTTGAGAAGACCCCTATGCAAAGTACTGGTAGTCATAGGCAAACATTTCTGACCCAGGACACCCCCCCACATATCTTATCCCCAACAAATCTATCTGGAGTCTGCCTGTCACCCTGATCCTGCCCGACTTATATTACCCAACCGTGGATTGGAAATAAAATCTTGCCAGAACAGAAATGCATAGAGATTCCACCATTGTAATATATCACCAAGGTGCTGGACCATTTCCACAGCTCCAGTCAATTGGTTGTAGGCACACCTCTCAACAGGCTGGATTGTGCAAGAATGTCTAGCATTTGGCCCATAATATTAGTGTGTGCATCATCCATCCTGTATTCCTCTGTTAAATCACTGTGATGATCTGAGGAGTTATGTCACAAGGTACTGAAACAATACATGACAGTGTCAAATGTCATATATGTCAGATGTTTGCTAAAACAAACCTGTAACCCAGGCAACTCATACATTACTAAGAGAAATAGTCACAATCACCGTATGGGCCATTGTCTCCCATTTTGATATGCTATTTCCAGATATCCTGCACCAAAAGGCTGAGTGGTATAAAACACAGGCACAAAACAAACTGGACTGGAGTCCAACAATCCCTGGAAAGGAGTCACACATTTACTATAGAAGGTCACACTGGGCATGCTCATACACTTAATTCCTAGATCCTACTGACAATTCTCCAACATGCCTTTCCCACGGAGTGCACTTCCCATTGCCCTACTTTAGCAGTCCCAAAGATGTCTGTCACCATAGATGTACCTTTCATTAGGCCTCGGCCTTATAAGCTCAGTGGCATGTGTGATAACTGCATAACATTATAATACATATAACTAGTTAGGTAGGAGTTCTAATCTCAGTCCTGGCAAATGTAAAAGTGTGTGTGTGTGTGTGTGTGTGTGTGTGTGTGTGTGTGTGTGTGTGTGTGTGTGTGTGTGTGTGTATGTGTTAACAAGTGTCAGATTTTGTGCCCAATGACCCACCCAGTGCACTCCCCATTGCCCTACTTTCGCAGTCCTGCAGATATCAGTCACCCTAGAAGTCCCTTTCATCAAACCTCAGCCTATAAGCTCTGTGGTGCATGCGATAACTGCATAACACTATAATTAACTAGTTAGGTAGGAGTTCTGACGTGTGTGTGTGTGTGTGTGTGTGTGTGTGTGTGTGTGTGTGTGCGTGTATATTCTGTGGCCTTTCTCACTCAGTACATCGCCTATTGCCATAATTTACAAGGGCTGGTGATGTTCCTCACCTTAGAAGTACCTTTGGACAACCTTTACTCTATAAGCTCTGTGACGTGTGCAATAAATGCGTAACACTGTAGTAACAATAAATAGATAGTTAGGGGTTCTAATCTCAGTCTTGGCAAGTGTGTGTGTGTGTGCGTGTGTGTGTGTGTGTGTGTGTGTGTGTGTGTGTGTGTGTGTGTGTGTGTGTGTGTGTGTGTGTGTGTGTGTGTGTGTGTGTGTGTGTGTGTGTGTGTGTGTGTGTGTGTGTGTGTCTGTGCGTGTGTGTGTGAACAGCATTCTTTTTGTGTTTGGTCAGCACAATATCCTCTGTGGTTGAGGGCATTAGCAATCTGAGGTGTGTTCCACCCACCACAATTGTCCACTCTATGTCCACTCTACAAGAGCTGATGTCAACCACCATAGACTTATATACAACCACTCAGCCTTATAAGCTGTGAGGCACATGCCAGAACTGTTACACAGACCTGGGAAATGTGTGCAGATAGAGCTGTATCATGGCTATGACATGGTTGATGTGTTACAACACTGCCATACCGCTCATTGGTGATGTCTGCAGGGCCACATCCTGCTGACACACAGACACCTGGAAAACAAACAGAATACATCATGTGAGAACACATTCACTTAGTGTTACTAACACCAATAATGCATCATGGCTGAAAAGGTACACACACACTCTGATGTGTACCCATTACAAATGCCAGATGGCAGAACCTTACACAGCATTAACTAGCTAAACTCTACTAAAGTCACCCTGTGCATCAGACCCATATTAGCATGTCCCTGCAATGATGGTATGGATGACAGGGATGTGGCACAGGTATCATCATATGCACAGGGTGTTGTGTGGGTTTGCCAGAAGCCTAGGCTGGGCCATAAAGTTAACATCATGTGTGTGCATTTGAGGGGGGGTGTTCATTAAATGGGCTGTGCAGGCATGTGTGTGTGCGTGTGTGTGCGTGTGTGTGAGTGTGTGTGTGCGTGTGTGTGTGTGTGTGTGTGTGTGTGTGTGTGTGTGTGTGTGTGGAGGTGACTTGTGTGATGGTGATGTGTTTGTATACACACAATCACACCATGTGGGTGCCCTACACAGGGGTATTTTGGACAGCTGTGGGCCTTACATGGCAGGGTGTACAGTTCACCATCTCCAGACATGGACACTGGAACTGGGTCTGAAAGGATATCTCCAACACCACCAAGGTTGAGTCCAGGAGCAGTACTACACTTAGATGGTGACTGCTGTTTGGATTGAATTTATGAACATATGTATGTTATATCTAAAGGTATAGTTACCAATGCCTTAGCCAGGCATATTAAAGAGTTTAGTATGCACAGTTTTGTATTTACAGTGGTACAACAAATCTGTAGAAATCCAAGGGGCGGGCCCTGGCATTTGAAACTTGAAGAACAAGAGTTATTATGGCAATTAAGGACCAATGCTTATGTTTACCTTGGGATTAATGACGTGTGTTCAATAAAATGTTTACTTAGGTTAAAAGCGCTGGAACGTTAACCTAACTTAAGTTTTAGTAATAGATAATGTGGGTTTTTTATGGTGAAGAACTTTTCTGGGAATTGGGAGTGCTGTTTGGGAGGTTTTTATTGAAGCTTTCCTATTGTAGGACAGCTTTAATTTTTAAATTGTATCTAAATTGTATTCAATTATCCTTTAATTATATTCAATTAATCTATGATGGTATATATGGTTGTAGTGTTGTTTAAATTTTTGTCTGAAGAAGTGCATATACGTTTGGTGCATGAAAGCGCTTACAATAAATTTTTAACAACATTCATAGACTTCTTTTTAGTTGGACTTGTCTAAGTTTACCACTTGTTCTTGAGTATTATCTGGTTGACATAATGCTCAACTGTAGGGCTATCCACAGACTAGCAAGAGATTAGGCACTTATATTTGGCATGTTACACGGTTTTGTCTTTGGAAGTTCAGTAGCATACTCTGAGGATTGCAGTCAGTAAACGGTAAGATCCATTTGTGTTTCTGACTTCATATCCCTCAGAAAGGATATGTTACAGCAAACCCTTTTAAACCAGCAACTTTCTTGGTTTATAACAGCAGTATGTCAGTGATGCCCCTGTGTTTGGGCATCTGTCCCTCAAGTATGTCTGGCTTTGTCCAGATGTCATGCAGTAAGAGGTAGATAGGTATGGTATATCATTATTTAGTGACTTTATTCCTGATATCATCCCAGTGATGTATCAGACTGCCAGCCATGTTATGTGTAAGAGGCCTTATATATGAGGACAAAGCCTGGACATTCTGTGGGACTCTGTACAGTTGGGAAGTCTGTGTATTTCTGACGATTGTTGACAGACAGTGTATTGTCAATATGTTATTTGGCCTATGTAGGGAGGGGTAGATGTAAGTGTTATGGTTCCTTTTCTGTCTGACTTTGCATGTTGCCCCATTTTCTGGTGCTCTTTCAACTGTATATGTTTGTAGGAGAGGACTAAGACATGTCCTGTACCATGGTCAGATGTCATACTACACTGTGCATTGGGCCAGTATATGTAGGGGTAGTGTGCGAGTGGCAAATATGCTGATGGATTTGTTCACACAATCCTTATAATCTACTGTTCATTTGACTTGGTTGTGGATATGCACTTTCACACTGGTGTCCGGTTTTCAGTGCTGTTACATCCTTGTAGTGCCTGATACCTTTATAAAAAAATTCCTGTCAATATATATATATATATATATATATATATTTATATATATATATATATATATATATATATATATATATATATATATAATTTTTATATGTATATGCAGAAATACCTCACTAAAAGAATCACAGGCCTAAGGCAGATGCCCTTTGCTGAATGTCTAAAAAACTCCACCTATACTCTGTCGTATATCATCTACTCAGAGGCGATCTCTGCTTAACATACAAGGCCATGTCAAACCCAGAGCTGTTGGATATGCTACACTTAAAGAAATCCCAATCCCTCAGAGACACATGCTCCAGGGATCTAAACCTTATCATCACAATGAACAAAACATGCTGGAGGGATAGGTTCCTGACCCAAAGACTCCCCAGACTCTGGAACAGACTGCCCATGCATGTCAAGAAGAGGGCCTCTTTGGCCCTCTTCAAAAGGAACCTTGATGATTGTATGAGAGATAGGAAATTCACCCCGGGGATTATGTCAGTCACCCTGCTAGACAGGGGTCCAGGGAAGTAAATACTGTGGGAAGAAATAGCCAGGGAATTGTTATGGCTAGGCTTGTATAGGCCCTAGGGCCAATAGCCTAGTACCAACCTATGAAACTATATATATATATATATATATATATATATGTATATCTCTATTAATAGTTGTATATACTTTGTCATATTTATCTCACCATACATACCTTATATTTGTATATTTATATATAAAAACATGACTGATTCCACAGTATTTTTCACTATTATTTAATACCTGTACTGAATCATATATTTGAAAAAGCAACACAGATTTCTACAGCTCAGGTGGTGTAGTGATACATTGCTCTGATTAGTGTGTTCAGGGCCCTGGCTTCGAGACTTGGCAGTCCTGAATATTTTGTTGTTGGACAGAACAATGGCTGATGGAGACAGGCTGATTAAGGCAGTTTTAAGCAGTTGTAAGTAGGTTTGCATGAAGGTAAGTGATGCCAGCACATGGTTAACTGTACAAATGTTAAAAGCTTACTGCCGCTTACTGCTGCTTACTGCCACTTACTCCCGATCACCCCATGCTAACTTCTTTAAAAGAAAAGAAAAAAGGGTAGATAGGGCAGTGGTGAAAAAAGGGGCATGCAGAGGGAAAAGCAGTATGAGAGATAGCTAGTGATGTGTAGGATGGGAGTACGGAAGGGTTATAGCTGTCTATTTCTTCTACAGCAACAGCTGTGCACTTCTACAAAATTTGGAGGTACATTTGGACACTCAAACCCCTGAGTGAGGGGTGAGGACAACAGTAATGTGTTGTCAAGCCAATTGGACCAGATTACATGAATCCAGTGGACATGTGTGCAAAATGGACAGCTATGTATGGGGCATAATTTTTTGGGGGGGAACAGACTGCCTTTTTTTTTAAGGTGAGAGTGGGATGTTGGATAAGGATAGTAGTATAACTGTGGAGGTAAGTTGGGTAGGAAGACAGACATGACAGACAAGATAGTAGACAGGGGTGGTATATGACACATCTGGGGGGTAAACACCTTGGACGGGGAGGATTTTTGGCAATCAGATGCCCATGAGCCCCCAATGGATACAGCGATATTGAGGTCCCCACCCATGGGCAGTCACCACTGCACCTTCACTGCCTCAAAGGTGGCTGTGCTGGGGGCTGAGCTGGAGGGGCATACTAACTCTCAAGATGCACCATGTGGTCCTCAAGCTGGCATAGCTGATCTCCAAACTCCTTTTGTAGCTCGCTACGCAACAAACCCTGGACCTGACTATAGGTGATGGTGTCCTGTCTGCGCTCGCTCCCAGGGTTGGACTGGTCCCATCCCCTGAGGCAGTTCCACCCGAAGGTGATGCAGGACCAATGGATGAGGAGGTCACCGGTTGGGTCCCAGGCATGCTGGGGCTTGGTGCCATGACCAGATGAGACAGGACAGGCAGATCCGCTGGGATAAGCCTTCCCAGACGTGCTATGGTATTGAGGTTTTACAACATATGTTGGCAAGTCATGAACAACTCATTCCAGGATTAATTATAACAGCATGCATGAGTGTTCCAACTGACCCCATAAAACGGATTTGAAACCTTTGCATATCAAACAGAACACATGCATATATGGAACCACAATGGACATTATAACAGCATGCATGTTACATTGATAGCAACAGGCCACCAATGATAGTATTTGAACCGGGAACATTAATAATAAAACATTTAAATATTTGTAGAACAGTAGGACACATGTTCCAACAGTAGGTTTGATGAAAAACATACCCGTTGATATATGTTTATAGATTATTGGTGCAGACAAGGTGGGGGAGAGAGAGAGAGAGATGTCAATTAACAACTGAATAGGTTTCAATTGCTCAGAACTGTAATGATCATTACTCTACTCATTACTCTCCAGGTATGACTTCACTTTACATCTACCTATGGCCTTGGGTTGGGCAGTGGTATGTTTGTACACAGAGTATTAATAATGCCTTTCTAAGGCTGATATGAACATTCCTTATCTTGGCAGACCTGTGGAGGAAATGCCTGTTAACACTACCTGATTGTTTTGACCCATATTCCCACAGTCAAGGTTACATATGTGCACTCATACTGTGTGTGTGTGTGTGTGTGTGTGTGTGTGTGTGTGTGTGTGTGTGTGTGTGTGTGTGTGTGTGTGTGTGTGTGCTACAGCCATACTCTGCCTTGAATTCTATCAGTCATCTGGGTGTTGGCAGCAGTGGCCACTAGCTGTGACAGATTGACACTTGAGGGGCATTTATCAGAGGAGACTACTTGGTGTATGTACTTATCTTGCTGTCATTTGCAGCCTTGGGGTTGGACAGCGGGTGTTGTGCACAGTGTATATGTACAGCATTCTTACAGCTAATATATACCTTTTCTTACCTAACAGACCTGTGGAGGAAATTTCTGTAAACACTACCTGACTTTTTCTATACATATTCACATATTCCTGGGTGAAGTTATGCATACAGCTTACTACCACTCGCGGGATTCGAACTGTGCCTGTTTGCACAAAAAGATACGAGTTTACATTTCATCAGAACATTCTACTGAGAACTCTTTTCTGCCAAATGCTCTCTTGGTTGTACAATCTGACCTTGTAATACTGACATTCATGCATGGCAGATAGTTCTTATACTGTGTATTCAAACTTTGACATAGTACAGTATGGGAAACACTGGTTAACACATTACTATTCATGTATGAGATCTTGGTGCATGGAACATTTCATATAGTTAATCTCCTGTTTTACAACTCCACAATCTTTGTCAGATGAACCTCAATTATTTAATGCTTTCACAGCCATAGTTGCTATGCAGAACCTGTACATATTTAGATTCATACACCACATACCAAAGTAAACACAACCAGTCTGAGGTTTTGAGTTTTACTGACAGGTACTGACACTTTTATTGATATATACCCTATACGTCACTATTACTCTGCTAATGTCTATTTTATTCAGTACAAACTATGCACATTTTTAAATACTGACAGGTGACATTCTACTCCTTTTTATTTTTTTTGCCCTGAATACTACAAGCTAGATTTGTACTCATCAGCCATGTGATGCAGCCTTAGCAGCCTGCTGGCTCCATGTTTGCAGCCCTGTCATCTACAGCTATACAAGAGATAGAGAAACATTTATGCATACCTATCCATCACATACACAGGCTGGACTTTGGCAAACACTAATTGATACTGATACTTACACACATCTGGGACATTCCCCGCCCATGCATCTTGGACCCACTGGACCAAGAGCTCCCACTTCCCATGCTTCAGGTCAGCAAAATGGTGCCGGACCTGCTCACCAGTCTGAGGGATACCAGTGGCACTGGTGAAATCACTTGTGAGATGGTCCCAGGCCACTGCTTTGTATTGGGGAGCCCTGGTACTGGCCCTGTAGCAGTCTGCCTTCATGGTCTTTCACTGGGAGTCCAAACATGACCCTGGACTCCTGAATGCCCCAGCACTGTGCCTAAAAGTGAGATCCCTCACCCACTCCAGCCGTAGTGCCTGCAGTGATGAGCTACAACTGGTTATGGGCTGTATTCCTGTATGTGAGGTCTAAATTGGCCTGATTTCCTGCCCTTTGCCATCACTGGACCATTTTTGAATATGCTGAGCTAAGCTAAGTGATGACCAAACCCGCTTAGCTAAGGTTGGCAGTGCTTACAAGGTCGGATGTTGAGCACTGCTTACCAATGCACAAATCTGCTTAGTTGGGCTACTCAGTGCTTAGCATTTATATTTAAGCAATGCTTACACCAGCTGAGCAGAGCTGACCACTATTTAGCATTGATCAAATTTAATGTTATAGTCTATCAGGTGTATGGGATTCATTCATAATTATTGACATATTATAATTTTATGTTTACCTTTCATGACACCCCCTGTGTGCTTCCATTTACATTTATTCTTGTATGACTATACTGTATGGGGTACTTGTATTTATATTGGGGTTTCACATCTTTTCTGGATTTATACCTCAATTTTGGACCTGCTACACTACCCTGATTGATAAATATTATTTACTACCTCATTTAATAAAACATCAGAATTTTAATACTGCTTTTACATGTAAAAGTGAACAGACTTTATTGGGGTTCAAACCATGAATGACTGCAGGCAAAGCAGAAGCGCTAATCACTACACTATTTTGACTTGATAATTTTACCTCTATATTTATATTTAGAGCCTTTGGATATTTAAGCTGTGAATAAGTTGATCCAAGGCGTTGGAATTTATGAATTCTAGAAAACGTTGAGCAAAAGAGTTGGTACATGAGTAGTTTTCCCAGTTAATGGTGGGGTAGTTGAAATCGCCCATTATTAGGGTGTTGGGTTGTACCCTAATACTTTCTAGTGTATCAAGAAATGAGGAGTGTGAATCCTGGGGCATGGTGGGGGGTCTGTAGCAAGCTACAATTTGGATTGCGGACTTGCCCAGAGTTAGTTGCACTTGGATAATCTCGGATGCATTATGCTGTGCAACTAGCCTGGAGGTGTGGATATCCTTAATGAATATGGACACACCTCCGCCTTTAGTGCTTCTTTCTGGGTTAGATGGCCGAAAGGTGTGGTATGAATTGAAGCCTGGTAATGCAGGGGTGCTTTAAGATGAGTTATAGTTACACTTGACTGGAAAAAAACTTCTGATAGGATAAAATCAATATAAAGCCTTCAAAAGCTGATTTTCTTGCTGAACTCTCTTCACTTCTTGTTCATTGTTATATAAAAAATCTTGGATGAGATTATGAAAAACATTAAGGTGTTAGGGTACAGCCTCCTTATTTTATAGTATGGCAGAGTTGTACTTCAATCCAAAACAGAAAGCATTTCTCCATGTTCAAGAAGTATTGCTGAAAAATACACTTTTCTTTGAGTTGCATATCAGTAGGATAGCTCTCATTTTTTTCACATATTACTCACATTGTTATATGTAGAATTTAAGAATGCATGTTGCTCTATGCATAGATTAGAAATGTAAGGAAATGTATGCTGGTGCAGGAATACCTGGAAAATGCTAAAGGTGGAAATGGAAACTGTAGCAGTAAGTCAATATAATATCATTAGCCTCTGTCTTGTGAGCAACAGCAGGTACAATGATAGAATTTAATGTAACCTTAGGGAAAAGAGCTATACAAAATTTCATGTTACAATTTCCAGTCATTCTCAGATTTACTTAAGTGACTATAGTCTCCACACTTTGACACAGTTATGCATATGTTTCTCATCTACTAGCATTGATCTGTCCCTCAAAATTAAAATTTCTCGTCCTGTTTCTTCACTGGCTTCAATGGTTTTGAAAGCATTTCTTTCTATATAAGGATATGAGTTCTGAAGTATGTTATTCCTTCTTTATCACATAGCTTTTACACTGACAGTCTTGGTTGTACATATAGTTTCAAAAACTAGTGAGTACATATGAAGATTTCTTATTTTTTATGTCTGTCTTACTGATTTTGTAATTATTTACTGACTTGTTCTCAGAAGCTAGTGCCTTGCCATATATTACCTAACACTTAGGTTAAAAATAGCATGTATGTAGTTCACAAAGAGTGTAAAATATGCTGTAGAAGCACAACTGTCTCAGCAGCACAGACAACACCAAGACAAACTACCCACTACTTGGATACAGCTGATCAGTTGTCACCACATCCACCCACCAAGATGTAGACTAAGCACTCCAGATTCCTGTATTGTGACATCTAAAGAAAACAAGGACCACTGTAAATATAACACAAAGAGCAAGCCATGGGATATGCCCCAACAAGATAACCATTAAGATGCATACCTATGAATAGGTTGAAGTACATAGTCCACAACATACCTGTAGGAAATAAATTCCAACTAATACCAATAAATAACTAAAAGTTTGTTACAGATCAATATATTAAATGGACTGTTGATGTTAGTGTGCCATGATTTGGTTAGATAAAGCCCTGACTATGCCACAAATGGCCTAGGTTTGACAGTGTCTGAGCTGTGGACAGCAATGCATGGGTGTGCCCATCCTGGGAAGGGTAGAGGGGGTGTGGTTATTCCTGTGTGACTGCTGGTGAAGGTTGTTGACATTATAGTAAGGGAGGAGTGTGGTTCAAAGGGACAGAGTGATAGACCCTGATGATCCCCTGTGGAAAAATGGTGATATGCCACATGTCACCATCACATGCCTGTCCCTTGAATGTAACCATACAGTTGGGAGGGAGGTGGTATAATGAGGAGGTTATAAAGAAAAAACTGTCTAAAGTTGGAAGGCAACATAGTCCAAGATGACCTTGAGATCAAAGCTGGTTCCAGCCTATAGTGGATCAAGTCTGAGGTTGTAAGTAGTATCTGGTAGACTTGGCAATAGATATGGGGCAGTGGGGTAGTCACCATAAGGATGACACAGCAGAGGTTTCAAAAAAATGAATCACCCAATTTAAATCATGAGAAGGAATCCAAGAATTAGCATCTGGACTGTGACACAAACTATGACACCACTAGAGTAACTAATGTGGAAATAATTCCAATATTCTTAGAACCTTCCAAAATTGTTTATTCTATGAGTACAACTGGTATTCTCTTAGAACATAACAGTAACCTGGAATCTGAGCTTCCATCCTAGTACTAATTTTATAGGTACACAGGAATGAGAACCCATAAATCTAAACTCTATCTGTCTATGGAGACAAAGATGCAAACAGTTCATAGTCCTGGAGATGTATATGTATAAAATAAGGCCTCTGGTTATATGAGGAAGCAAATGGGAAATGGTTACATAACCACAATAACCAGAAATCAAGATCTGGTTGAACTGATAATGTCAGTTTTAGGTGATGTGAGTTGAATAATGCAGTGGCAGTAATGTAGCTTGTAGCACACTTACTATGGTGCAGAATAATGTGGGTTCTATCTAGTCCCACAACAGGTAGAGTGATTATTGACATTACAGTGCAGCATAAGGGGGTTGCTGGACTTCAGAGTGTGGCAATCTTCAGATGAGCTGCTAAACTGAGATCCCATTTGCTCGAGTTGGTGGTAGCTCAGGAGGATGTAAAGGATCCTGTGGTACCTACCAAAGCCAGTATGAGTCATTTGTTTATATACAAAAATAACTCTTATTTACAACATATGTACATATTTACAAATATTTACAAATGTGCAGATATTTAGATATACAGATCTGTTTACACATTCTGAATTTCCTTTACAATCATATTAAATGTTCATCCCTATAAGACCCCAACTCTTTTTTTTCCATAATTACTATCTGATTTTACATAATACTATTGCTAAAATCCATTTAACATTAAACATAATTTCATTTATTCTTTCATGCCATATAATGCATATAACATACAATAACTTCTTATCTATTCTTCTAACATATTCTTTACTTTTGTTCTTATAATACACATCTTTAATCATATCAATGTTTATTTTACCCATTTATTTTATATCTTCAAAAAAATAGTCTTTACATAGCTTTCCCCATAACTGCTTTACTCCTTTAGATTTCAAAAATACATGTTCCATAGTTTCTTCTTCTTAACAATGCAAACATGTTCTATCACTTTTCTTTTTATATGGCATATTTCCTTTTACTGGCAATCTATTACCAATATCCACAAAAATATTAACATTGTACATTCTGATTACACCATTTGTTTCTTTTTATACATTTTCCATCTGTTAGATTTTGTTTTATCATTACATTATTATACCATCATTTTATGCTTATTTCAATACCATCAATAATTATTTTCCACAAAAATATTTTTCATGCTAACATTTTATGTCTTCATTTATACACTCTTCTTCTCTTTACTGTGTTTTATCATACCACAAAATATATCATATGTAAATTTATACAGTTTTACTATTGATCTCTCATATTTGTCATTTATCCACTTTAACACTTTGTACAAATTGAATGAAGTAGCATATATCATGGGGTAAACTAACCCTAAACATCCTTCCTCTTTATTTACACACAAACTCCTATTTTAATGGGTTTTATGTAGAACCCCATATAAAGGAAAATAGAAATACCGGTAATAATTCATTTTCAAATACTGGTGGCAAAATAAATACATTTGCTAAGGATGGTATTTTTCGCATCAGCACTGAATTTATCAAATAAGCCTTTTTTTCTGAATGATGATATATATATGTTCTCCAAGAGAGACAGATTTGTTTTATTTCTTCTGTTGTTTTTGCCCATTGAATTCTATTATCTTTATTTGTACATGTTATACTTAACACAGAAATGTAATTCATTGCAAAATATAAAACCCCTAATCTTTACTACATGACCTAAACTTTTGTTTTTTTCTTTATTTAAAGCCATCCCAAGCAGCTCTAGACACTCATATGTGCAATTTATAACTTTTTTAATCCAAATTTTGTCTGTTGAAATTATTATGTCATTTCCATACGTTAACACGTCTGGAATTCTTAACCCCTCAAGTGTTAAATACCTCACCTCCATCATTTTGTGATTTATTTCACACACTATCACATTCAAAACTAATGCAAGAAGTATACAGCTCATTGGACATTCCTGTCTTACACCACTCTTTATATGTAAATTTTGGCTTAACCAGCCATTTATACACTGACAGACAAATTTTCTTACTTTCTCAATTATATTATATTCTTTCGTTATTACCCATAAGATTTCATGTCCATTTTATCAAGTGTCATATTAAGGTCTCCTATCATCATTTTTGCTTCTTATTTTCTATTCATAATTTGATCCACAATTTTTCTATCATTAATAATTATTGACAATCTTTCCCCTATATATATATATATATATATATATATATATATATATATATATATATATATATATCCAGACTTAAATCCAATAGAAAATCTGTGGGGTGACCTGAAGAGGGCTGTGCACAAGAGATGTCCTCTCAATCTGACAGATTTTGAGCACTTTTGCAAGGAAGAGTGGGCAAATATTGTCAAGCCAAGATGTGCCATGGTGATAGACTCCTACCCAAGAAGACTGATTGCTGTAATTAAATCAAAAGGTTCTTCAACAAAGTATTAGTTTATGGATGCACACACACAACAAAGTAGTTTAAGGGTGTGTACACTTATGCAGCCAGCATATTGTACATTTTTTATTTTTTATATTTTTTCCCCTAACAGATTTGTTTTTCAATTGAATTGTACAGGTTATATGTCACATTAAAGGTGGAAATGTTTTAAAATGATTTATTGTGGTGTCATTGTTTTATATAACAAAAATGGCATTTTAACAGGGGTGTGTAAACTTTTTATATCCACTGTGTGTGTGTGTGTGTGTGTGTGTGTGTGTGTGTGTGTGTGTGTGTGTGTGTGTGTGTGTGTGTGCGTGTGTGCGTGTGTGTGTGTGTGTGTGTGTGTGTAAGTGTGTGTGTCTGTGTGTGTGTGTGTGTGTGTGTGTGTGTGTGTGTGTGTCTGTGTGTGTGTGTGTGTGTATGTGTATATATATATATATATATATATATATATATATATATATATATATATATATATACATATTATCTTCTAAAATATTTTCCATTTTAGTTTCAAATCTCTTTTGTATTATTTTCATAAAGATCTTATAATCATTATTATTCAGTACTATCAGTCTCCATTTTTAAAATTGTTTTCTATCTTCCTTATTCTACATGAATTTTAATATTCCACTACATAATTGTTTATAGATATAACCTTCATTTAACCATTTATTTAAAATCTTAAAAAAATATTTTTTGCCAATCCATTAAATTTTTATACATTTTATACCCTATTCCATGTGGCCCTATTGTCAAATCTATATTTACATGCCCTAATATTTTATGCAGTTTAGTTAAAGAAATCACCTTTTCCAAATGCTAGCTTTTTACTTTCTAAGTTTTTTCACTACCATCTTTTTTCTTTAAAAATGTCTTGTACGTATTGTACTACACTATTCATAATCTTTTCCTCAGTCCTTTCTATTTCTCCTTTTACATTTTTTGCTCTCTTCCTAATTTCTACTGCCTTACTCTAACCATATGTCTTACCTTCCATCTGTCTTTGAAAAGAGCTTATTACTGTATACTTACACCATGTTCATGTAAATATCATTGCACATGGTGTTTACTGCTGCTACTTGCACATATTTTTGCATACAGAATATATTGCTATTTCAGTACTATTCATTCTGCTACTGGAACACAACTCTATAAATACTGGAGTTTATTTTGGATGTATAACTTCTTGATACTATTTTATTGTAAGTCTATCTGTTTATGTATTTTTTGTAATTTTTTTACTTATATATGGAAATGGGCCCCTGGCTCTGTTGGACTAACCCGATAAACAAATTACAATAAATAAAGATAAATAAATAAAGCAATATTTCTCTCATTACAATACCAAGTTCCTTTACTAATATGCATTTGCCTATATAATAATTCTTGTATTTTATCTTTATTTCTTTCATATAATTATTTTCTTTAACAAAGTACTTTCTAACTTTATGGTCTACATCTTCAATGCATTGTTATATATTCTTTTATATTTTTTCTCCACTTTTTTGCATCATATTGCCACTGTAAAAACTTTTTTATATTTTTCCTTAAATATCATTCACCTTTCAGAACAATTTTTAGAAAATGTTCTCAAGTAATATGCTCTTTCCAGAACTGTATTGCTAATCTCTTTCATTCTTAATTCCATGCTTTCTCATTTATCCTTTGTATTCCTTTGACTTCTTCTTCTTTTTTTCAGCTGCTCCCATTAGGGGTCGCCACAGCAGATCAACTGTTTCCATTTTTTCCTGTCCTCTGCATCTTGCTTTGTCACACCAACCACCTGCATGTCCTCTCTCACCACATCCATAAACCTTATCTTAGGCCTTCCTCTTTTCCTGTTACCTGGCAGCTTCATCCTTACCATCTTTTTCCCAATATACTCTGCATCCCTCCTCAGCACATGTCCAAACCAGCATAATCTTGCCCCCCTGGCTTTGTCTCCAAACCTTCCAACCTGGGCTGACCCTCTAATATACTTATTCCTAATCCTATCCATCCTTATCACACTCAGTGCAAATCTTAACATCTTCAACTCTGCTATGTCATGCTCTGACTCCTGCCTTTTTGTCAATGCCACTGTCTCCATCCCATATAACATAGCTGATCTCTCTACCCTCTTGTAGACCTTCCCTTTCACTCTTACTGGTACTCATCTGTCACAAATCACTCCTGTCACTCTTCTCCACCCACACCATCCTGCCTGTACTCTTCTTCACCTCTCTTCCACACTCACCATTACTCTGAACTGTTGATCCCAAGTATTTAAACTCATCCACCTTCACCACCTCTACTGCCTGCATCCTCTCCATTCCTCTACACTCCCTCTCATTCACACACATATATTCTGTCTTAGTCCTGCTGACCTTCATTCCTCTTCTCTCTAGAGCATATCTCCATCTCTCCAGGGTCTCCACCACCTGTTCCCTACTCTCACTACAGATCACAATGTCATCTGCAAACATCATAGTCCATGGGGACTCCTGTCTGATCTCGTCTGTCAACCTGTCCATCACCATTGCAAATAAAAAATGGCTCAGACCTGATCCTTGATTTACTCCCACCTCCACTTTAAATGCATCTGTCACTCCAACCGCAGACCTCTCCTCTGTAACACTACACTTGTACATATCCTGTACCACTCTTACATACTTCTCTGATACTCCCGACTTCCTCATACAATACCACAACTCCTCTCTCGGCACCCTGTCATATGCTTTCTCTAAGTCCACAAAGACACAATGCAACTCCTTCTGACCTTCTCTGTACTTCTCCATTAACACTCTCAGAGCAAATATCACATCTGTAGTGCTGTTTCCTGGCATGAAACCATATTGCTGATCACTAATCATCACCTCCCTTCTTAACCTAGCTTCCACTACTCTTTCCCATAACTTCATGCTGTGACTGATCAATTTAATCCCTCTGTAGTTACTACAGCTCTGCACATCACCTTTATTCTTAAAAATCAGCACCAAAACACTTTTTCTCCATTCCTCAGGCATCCTCTCACTTTCCAAGATTTCATTAAACAATCTAGTTAAAAACTCCACTGCCATTTCACCTAAACACATCCATGCTTCCACATGTATGTCATCTGGACCAACAGCCTTTTCATTCTTCATCCTCTCCATAGCTATCCTTACTTCCTCCTTGCTAATCCACTGCACTTCATGATTCACTATCCACACATCATCTAACCTTCTCTCCCTCTCATTCTCTTCATTCATCAGCCCCTCAAAGTACTCTTTCCATCTGCTCAACACACTCTCCTCACTTGTGAGTACGTTTCCCTCATTATCACCCTTACCTGCTGCACATCTTTACTAGCTCGGTCCCTCTGTCTAGCCAATCGGTACAGGTCCTTTTCTCCCTCCTTAGTGTCCAGCCTTTCATACAACTCTTCATACGCCTTATCCTTAGCCTTCACCACATCTCTCTTTGCCATGTACCTCATCTCCTTATACTCTTGTCTACTTTCTTCATCTCTCTGACAATCCCACTTCTTTTTCACCAACCTCTTTCTGTGTATACTCTCCTGTACTTCTTCATTCCACCACATAGTCTCCTTGTCCTCTTTCCTCTTTCCAGATGTCACACCAAGCACCTTTCTAGCCATCTCTCTTCCTAGCTCTGCTGTAGTTACCCAGGTATTCAGTAACTCTTCACTGCCACCCAGTGCCTGTCTTAACTCTTCCCTGAACTCCACCTCACAATTACTCTTTTTCAATTTCCACCATTTGATCCTTGGTGCTGCCCTCACACTCCTCCTCCTCTTCTTGATCACCAGTGTCATCCTACAAACCACCATCCTATGCTGTCTAACTGCACTTTCCCCTGCCACCACTTTACAGTCTCCAATCTCCTTCAGACTGGCCCTTCTATATAAGATATAATCCACCTGTGTGCATCTTCCTCTACTCTTGTATGTCACCCTATGCTCCTCCCTCTTGTTAAAATACGTATTCATCATAGCCTTTGTATTCCTTTGACTATCTTTACATATTCCATTGTTTAGCTTTATCTACCCATATTGCAAGATGATCAGAAAATCATGTTTCTCCCCCCCTTCTCCTATAACTAAACCTTCTAATACTATAAAATAATCTATTTCAGTGCTCTACATACCCTTTTTGTAAGTCCATAAATTTTTGACACATAGTTTTAACTTCCTACATCTTATTAATTCTATCATTTTTCTTATATCATTTCCTTTCTTTTTATGCTTGCCTCTTAAATTGCAATTAAAGTCTCCTGGTATTATAGTATTCTTATTTATCACTACATTGTCTAAAATTTTATGAAATAAGCTTTCCCTTTCTTTACAATTAGTATAACCACATAATGTTATAATTCTGTACACTTATTTCCATTTTAAATCTACGATGGATGATCTGTACATATTTGCTAGATTTACATCTAATATCTACTGTGTTCTACAGAATGCAGTTTTCCTAGAACATTTCTCATTTCCCAAATTCTAGATTATCTTTTCTCCCAATAGTTTCTCTGTTTGTCATCTTTCTTCACTTGTTAAAAATCCTGTGTCTTCTAATATAATTACATCTACATCACACATATTACAACACTCCAAAATTTCTGTTCTTACTATATTCTTAATACTATTCACATTTACAGAAAGCACTCTAAAACTTTCATTTTCTCTTTTTCTTAGATTCATGGTTTCATAAGTTCATAGCTAATTACTGGGGTGGCTTTCTTAATAGGCCATTCTAAGCCTAGCCAATTTCACTCCCAATGGTAAGACTCAAACACTGTACATTGCATCTGCGAGCCAAACACTTTGACCATAATGCCAACCCCCAGTCATTAGCTGTATATATTATTTTTCATACATTCCTTTATTTTTTCTTTTGTACTTATCCCTTTACAGTTTGTTTTTCTGTCTTTTAATCTTTCAGCATATATTTTATTTTGCTACTTTCCAATTTATACCTTTTTCTTCACTTATTTTAGAACCATCTTCTAGGTTCACTTTATTATTTTTCTCACCTATTTTTTTTCTTGTAGTTCTGCTTCCAAAATGTCTTTTCTTTGTTCATTTTTTCTTTATTTTCTTTTTCCTTACTCATTTCATTTTTGCAATCCATCCATAAATGTCCTCTTTTGTCATGTTTATAAAATTTTAATTCACATTTTTTGCATCATGACATATTTTTGCACAAATATAATATTTACTTTTGTCACAGTTGCTTATCAAATGTCCTTTTTTCCAGAAAAAAAAAGTTTTCTGTTGTCTCCAGTATTTTATGACACCCTTATCCCCCTCCTCATTTATCATGCATGATATATGCATATTTTTTTCCTTTTTCTACTTTTAATACAAAATACAATCCCAGCCACCAGACAATAATTCCCTTTTGTCATAAATGTTTTCGATGTCCACTACTTCTTTGCCTAACATTTTCAAATGTCCTTTCAAAGTCTCTCTTTCTACCTCTGTTTGAAATTGTACATGATTTTATGCTTTTGTTTCCCTGTTAAATGCTTTTATCACATAAAGATTCCATGGGTTACAATCTTTCTTTTTTTCATATTCTCCAAGAAAATTTTCCAATGAAAAAACAGTTTGAAATATAATGTCACAACATGTTTCTTTGTTACTAAGAATACCCTTTTACCTACCAACAAAGTTACTTTTGTCCAAACTTTCTGTATTTAATCTTTCCTCCTCTTCCATCAATTAGTTCTCCAGTTACCTCTCAAATAGGCAGAAGGCCATCAGATGGGACAACTGTACCTCTTCCTACCTTGACACTGTGACAGGCATCCCCCAAGGCTCTATCCTAGGACCTTTATTATTCAACATCTTCATTAACGATTTTCATCACTGTATCCCAAACACTAAACTAGTCTAAAATGCAGATGACTCTACTCTCATCTGCACTGCTGATTTTCTCCCCAAACTCATGGATGTAACTCAAGTCACCTTTAATAGCACTGAGACATGGATGCTTAACAACCACCTAGCTCTCAATGCATCTAAAACCAAAATTATGATCTTTACTACATCTAAAAACACCACAACAGACAAAAAAACTCCTTCTCTTTAGTAAGCCAAAACATGAATCCTATTGAAATAGTTCCCTACACTAAACTTCTGGGTGCCCTTATCGATGAACATCTAAAGTTCGACATTCACCTCCAAACCAACATCAAGAAAATACACCAGAAGCTTGGAATGCTTTATCATCATAATTGCTTCCTTACCTATTCATCTAAGCTCAGCCTCTCTGTCACTTACCTCCTTCCCTCCCTCATGTATGGGTCTCCTCTCCTTAACAATCTACGAGACACCCTTAAGGCTAAATTGGCATCCTGCTACAATAAAATCTCCTACTTTTCTTCAGCTCCAAATCTCCTCCCACCATTGCATCACCTTTCTCTCCCTGAACTGGCTGGAGCTTCCTAACTATCTCCTTTACTTTCAGCTCTCTACTGATCAAAAACATATCTATAAACCATCCTAATGCCCATGCCTCTTTACCATCTTTACCATGTGTCTCCCTGATTGATCCCTTAGATCCAAAAATCAGAATCTCCTTGAAGTGTACAAACCCTTACGTACTCCTGGGCAACTTCTTCTGTCATTTTCTCTAGCACGTAAATGGAACTGACTTCCTACAAATATCTGAACTACCCAGAACTTGTCCTCTTTTAAGACTTTGTTCCACTCCTTTCTCTATTCTACTTGGGAATGCTCCTGCTCTCCCCCCACCTAACCTCCTCCCAACTATCTCACTTTCCCTAACCTCTCCCACCCATAACTCTACCAACACTAGCTATATTTCTTTTCCTCCTTCACTTCCCTTTATTTATTACTCCCTTTTGTGCCTTAGATATTGTATGCATTAGCAATCCACCTGTAACAAAATATTCATCATCTCAGGTTTTTCAGAACCTATTATTATTGTGTACTATAAAGATCCATGGGCTACTGACTATTATACAATGACCGGCCTAAAATATTCAAAATCGAGCACGCTGATTGGCCAGCCCAACCAAAGTGCCAGTTGTAAATCAGCGAGTATACTAATGGGAAAAAGTCCGGTCGCCCAGACTTTTTCCCGTTAGTATAGCCCACATTTTATTTTTTACTTTTACTGTTTTTTTTACTATAAAAAAAAACAGAAGACTTAAACCAATGGAGGGAGATGGCACAGACAAAAATAAAAGGATAACCAGGTAAGATCTGCAAACTTAAAAAACTTACCTGATTATCCTTTTATTTTGTCTGTCCTGACTCTCCCCAAGGTAAAAAGTCTCCTGGTTTCCTTTTTGTATTAAAGAAAAAAAAAAAAAGAAGAAGCAATGGAGATCTTCCTTTCTCCATTGCAGCAGTTGCACAGCACTGATGTACTGCGCAAGCATTGGGACAAGTCCCATATGCATGCGCAGTACATCAAAACAGCCACAGGATACATTCAAAACATGGAAGGGCAGCATGGAGGCATTATACAAAGATATTATTTAAGAAAAGTAAGTTTATTTTCTTAAATACTGTCATTGTATAATATCAATAACCCACGGCTGGGTGTGGGCAATGACGGATTTACCCATGGATGGCTTTGTTTGGTCACTCAGGCTTTGCACTCGTGACCAAACCACACCAACTGTGGGCAAATCCAGCATTAGATAAAAACGTGCTCCACAACGTTCAAAATAGTTTACTAAAACAAAGCTTTTGGACAATAAGCCCTTCCTCAGTGTTATAAAAACATATGTTTTATAACACTGAGAAAGGGCTCATGGTCCAAAAGCTTTGTTTTATTAAACTATTTTGAACATTGTGGAGCACATTTTTATATTTGGTTTATCCATTTTGTGGCTTGTTGTTGCTTCACTTTGCCATATTGCTGACTTTTGCATTTGTGAAATCTAGCATTACCCACACCCATCCATGGGTTATTGCTTAATTAATTACTCCCTTTTATGCCTTACATATTGCATGCATTAGCAACCACCCATAACAGAATACTCATCATCATAGGTTTTTCAGAACCTATTATTATTGTGTACTATAAAGATCCAGTATTACTACTATCACTACATTGATTTGATTTTTGTTTATATTCCAGTTGTGCAATATATTAGAGTTGTATAATATTTTTTACTAATGTCTGATGATCCTGCTTTTATAATATTTTGTAATAATTCTGTATTAATTCATGTGGATTTTTTGTTTAATATGTATGTACATGGAGATTTTCTCCCTGGGGTCTCCATTGAAAAAGGGCTCATCTCGGCCCAATAGACTCTCCAGTTAACAAACTGCAAATAAATAAATAAACAATAAATGCTATTATCGCATGTACTTTTACATCCAAAGGAGCTATTAAATTGTCCTACACTTCATACTTGCCCTTTTCTTTGTATTCTTTACTTTGATTTTCCTTACCAGAAACTTATGTTTTTTTCCTGCCTTTGTTTCTGCTACTTACCTTATGTTTTTTTTTTTTTTTACTTTCTCTGCATACATTTTCTTTTCCATCTTACCAGTATTCTTTAGAATTGTCTCTGCATCATCCTTTTGTGTTTTCTCCATAATGACCCCCAAGGAAATACTTCCTTCATTTTCTGGCTCACTCTGCATCACCCTTTCTTTAAGTAAATCAGTGAGCAACCACCCCAACTGGGGGGGGGGTGTAATTATAAATTTGTCATTTGTTGACTTATTTCCGTCAAGCAGATTTCTTTGAAACATCTCCTGAGAATCCTGCTTGCGTTCTCCGGCCTCAACATTTGCTTTCTCCTCCATTTCCCTCAACTCTCTATCATCTCCTTCTCTTTTCATCTGCCTCCCTGTTTCACTGTGCTCCCTCTGTGCCTGGAATTGAAACAGAATGTGGCCCTGCAAAATGGGTCCCACTTGCAACAATGACAGATAGAGGAGGTTCCACAATGTCCTGGCCAAATTTCCCCTAGCAGTGCAAATGCCTCCTTGTGTTTCCCCTGAAAAGAGTACTAGTGAGACTAACCTGATCAACAAAAGGATACATAAATAAAATAAATAAATAAAATAAATCTGAAGAAAATGACACGCAAAGATATACACACAGTTAATTGTGTTATATGCAAAACATGGATATTACATATATCAGGTTCATGAACTTTGTCCTTAATATTTGAGGATCAGTTGATTAGACCTATTAACCATTGACAAATATACATTACCTAGCCACTAACCAGGAAATCAGGTGGATTTGTGCAGTACAATGTAGTGATGGCATGGCTTCTGACCACAAATAGACTGCAACTTCCCAATGTCATCTATTCTCCAAAGGGGGCTTAGCTCAAGACAGGTGCAGCAGAGACTTGTTAAACCCAAAAATGTTATACAGGAAAGCATAAAATAATGCAGTTGCCCTAAATGGAGTCATAAGGCTGAACAGGATAATTATTGCTCATAAATACAGGAATGTATGAACAATACTAGGCGAGTGATCACAGGAACCAAAAGTTCTCGAGTCATATATACCTTTAAGTAAACACACTTAAACGTTACTATCACCCTTTACAAGCACATAATGGTGCTCACCTCTCAAACTGAGCATAAGATAATCCTGGTGTAAACCAGTGTCTTACCCAGCCAATCATCAAGACTAGCTTTAAAAGTAAACAAAGTAGTATTTTGCTTGATCTGCCAAGTTAACATGTTCTAGAAGATGTTAATGTGTTGAGTTAGCAACGTAGCACTACAAAGAGACTTGGTTATTTGCTGGTTTAGATTTAGGGTGGGTCTACTTGTTTTTGAAGACGCGGGACATCAGATAGTGATGGGTCCTTCATGGCTTCTAAAGCAAAACACAGATCACCTCAGACTGTCCAGTATACTACTAAGTACAAGAAAGGTTTTGCTAAGCTATTGAAGTAGTTGAAGGATTTAAAGCCTTTACATTTCTTGAGGAGAAACCATCGGGACCTTTCCAAATGACTCATATGCTTGCATTTCTAGATACCAAATGGGCATTGTATTTGATGTTGGGTTTGAAAAAGGAAGAGCAAAGAAGCAAGATGAGCTCTTTGAATCCTGAAGATACTCCTTTGGAAATTAACTGTGTCAGGTAGAAGGATTTCTCTTTTTGAGGCATGATAATTTAATGAGAGGTAGTTGTCCACTTAAGTGGCCGTGTCTCTTTTTTGTTTGCCTCAAGAGGAATACCACCTTCAACATATGAGGTGGGACAGCTTTTTTATCAAATACTACTATGCTGCACTTTTTGGCATTTAACTTGAGACTGTTATCAGTACATCAGGCATGTGCATATTGCAGTTATTGTTAATGTATGAGTGGATAACAGTACCCAGCCTGCAGTTATCCGCAATACAACAACAGCAACAAAAAGTATGGCTACAGCATTTTATTATAACAGAGCCATTCCTAGTACTGTGAAACTCAGTCTTCTACCTGCTTAGTATAGATTGCAAACCATTACTGTTAGTTCATCCTTAATGCATAAATAAGTCAATGCATTTGACTCCTTTTCACTTTTCCTAGAAGTTCTCTTAATAGAAGACACGTAACATGTGATCCATGCTTATGAAATTCAGAATCATTATTGTCCAGCATTCCGTTTCCATAAAGCTGATGGTCTCTCTCTACCATCATATCCATCAAAATTTATGTTAGAAAAGAAAAGACAGGTATATTGTTTGGCACAAAACATGGCTGGAAGAAATACAGTTATGAAAACATCAAACACCTCAAGTTAGCCTTAGATGTGATGACATCTTTATTGTTGCCTACATTGTCTTTTATGAAGAAACACTTCCCTTCTGCTGCAGCCACAACACTTCAAATGACAGTCTGTCTACCTTAATTATCAGTCACACTTGGGCATTACATAAAGATTAAAAAAGTTAGATAGATAGATAGATAGATAGATAGATAGATAGATAGATAGATAGACAGATAGATATATAGATATTTATGTGCATATTTTCTGATATAACAGTACAGTTAAGGATAGGTTTGTCTCTGTTGTCTGAAACTAAGGTTGTAGCACTGCAAGCATAACAAAAGAAAATGGTTGTAAAAAACATTCTGAAGAACTAAAAGCCCAAAGGAAAAGTTGAACTAAGTGAGTATTTAACTTGACCATGTCTGACTAACCTTAATAAGCAAAAACTGATGTCATATTCTGGGCTTTGGTGAGTATTACTCACCCAGTCAAACTGGTCCATGGCACAGAGGATGGAGGCCCAACACTAACCAAGGTGACAAAATATCATCTAGCAGTCATGGTACAAGAGGAGCTAGGCTGGTAGGTGGAGGAATGAAAGGCCATGGCCCACTCACCTCTCCCAGAGTGGGTGATGAGCAAGCTAGGAGGCATATTGAGTGATGCAAATTCTCTGGTGGAGTCCAGAAATAACACTGCTAATGCTTCAGTGGGTAGAATCAGATTGCTTGGAGGGAACACCCTTTGTGGATTGGTGGGGATATCCTCTATGGTCGGACCATTGCATACCCCCTGCTTGACATTTTACTGGGAGCATGCCAGGAGTAGGGCTTTATGTAAAAAAAAAATCTCAAACTAGCACTAATGGTTGTTTGAATAATGATGTCCCTAACTGACCCTCACCCTGGTGATAGGAAACAAAAGGAAAGATTACTATGAAGGGGCTAATTATTGTCAGTACAAAAAAAGTCATTCCTGTCTTCTCCAAGCAATCATCATGTGACTCGATTAGGAAATAGACTTGTAAACATAGTGGGATGGTAGAAAAAAATGATGTCAAGAAAGACAATATTGTTATTCATTTCGTAGACTGAATATGGCAAATACTCATAGACATTTGCATTAAAGTAGAATTTTTTTGTCACTGCTCAGACTTCATGCACTCTGCTGAGTCTTAATGTTTAATGAAGAAAAGCAGATGTGAGAATGGTACAGCAGTGCCAAAATGTTCCTTCGAGCAGCAGTGCTTTATAAGTGTGTGTGTGTGTGTGTGTGTGTGTGTGTGTGTGTGTGTGTGTGTGTGTATGCATGCATTAATATGTGCATCTCTCCCTCTTTCTCTGTCACAGAGACACATGTGCACACAAACAGGAAATGCAGGATGCATTAAAAAAAACACAATATATGCAGCTCAGCTCATACATCCATGCACATGCTAACGTTTTGTGAGATACTGTCAACTTTTGTAAATATATTGTGATATTGTGCAATGCAAGGCAAAATATTTTGCAGATAAAAGATGCAAAGCTCATGTTAGAATGAAAATATTCTCCTTTCCTCTCTGATTTCAAGCATACAGGTTCAGTCAGTATACCTTAGTGAATAGGGTGGAAATTACTTTGGGGAGGGGAGAGCATTAGTGTGGCTTCACTTGGCAGCATCATTAGCAAGTGATGCACCTGTTTGATACCTATGTACCTAGTGCCTCACCAGTCATTCATTGACAGGTCATCTGTCACTAGGTTGAATAATGCACAATTTCTGTAGAAACCTTACATTAGTCAAATGCTCCTTGGTGACTGTTAAACTTTCAGACTGACACTGTTTCCGTTTAGTGAAGTACTTCATTTCAATTTGCTGTGTGTGTGTGTGTGTGTGTGTGTGTGTGTGTGTGTGTGTGTGTGTGTGTGTGTGTGTGATAAATTGTCTGAATTAATTGTCAGCATATAGAACATATTGTTGACATTACACTGAATGAGTTACTAATATTTGAAAATGATCAGTATACATGTCCTAATGATTTAAAACATAATTTATCAGGTCTTCCAACAAATTCTGAACAGTTTGTAATGAATGCAAAAAAAAACAGTGATCAGAATATAGCCAATGGATATTTACCTGAAACTTGCTTACTTGCTTTTTTGCCTCTCACAACCTTCACCCATCATATTGGGGGTCTGTAACACTACATTAATTACAATCAGCTCTGAAATCACCAATGTTTGGAGAAAAGTCTAACACTTTTTTTCTTCTTTACAAATATCAAGGAATTCCTTTTCTCCTTTCTTTAACAGCATCCAAACAGGATAGTACCATCTCTGAAACACTATGCTCAAATTTCTCTTATCCAAAGTCTTATGTTTAGGAAACATACAACTTCCCCTGCTATATCCACATCACTAAATATTTTGACACTTAACTCTCAACAAAAGAACCCCGAATACTACTACTGGTGCATGGAGAATAATGTATTTTAATTATCATCGCAGAGCTCATGCACATGGTCATCCTTTACTGTAGCAAGCTTTGTGTAGCTTTTAATAACAAGATGAATTATTGAAAACACAGAATAAATGTAATCACTATAAATCCCACCAATGGCAATGCCAGTCATGAACAACTATATATCAAGTGAACAAGAGTGACTTTCTAATATGTAACATCTGCAAAGACATGTGTGGTATGGCTTGTAACAGATAAAACGAAACATTTAAGTCAAAACTATAATCTTTTCTCAAAAAGTAATCAATTATAATTTTTATACTTTAAGCAACATTTTATTTATTTTTTTATTATTTGTTTACTGGGAAAGTCTGACTTGGAACAAAGTCATTTTTTAGCAGAGGCCTGGATAGAAATGCTCATGTTTTTGTAACGTGGTAGGAAACCAGAGCACCTGGAGAAAACCCCACTAACAAAGGGAACTTGAGGGAAGACATCAAACAGGAGAACCTCTTGCTGTGAGGTGACAATGTTAACTGCTGCACCACTGCTCATCCAGAACATCATGTGTTATGTTAAAAAATATCATCAGTCATAATTTATGTCAAATCTAAAGAAACAAGTAGAGAAAAAAATGGCAGAGAAAATCTATACAATACCAAAATATAATGCATCCACTGAACTATAGGCAGGTTAACCTATATGTCATGGTGCAAATGCTTGGGAGTGGTTAGACCAGCTGTTCAGTTAGAAGAAAATCATATGGCCTCTGGTAACCATATTTTTCCATGATAGCAATAAGTAGCAATATTTTTATTGAATATATCTCTTTTATTGCATTAGTGGGTGTGTTTTCTAGTCCTTCTGTACAGTTCAAACTATATTAGGATGATTTTGACAGGATATATCTGTCAGGTTTTTAAGAAATGACATCCTGATTAAACTGTTCTAACATGAATGTTTTCCAGACCTTGTTTTGCAGCTGGTGAGAACACAACTGCCCATCATCCTCAGACTAAAATAGTTTGGAAACAGACCCAACACTGCTACTTAAGTAAATCTTGTGTGTCAGGTCCTGCTCGCCCTGTGACAGGAAGGCATATCATGTGTTATCTGAGTCTATTTTGTAACGAGTATACCTATGCATTACCACCTGCTCCAGCTGATGCCTGTCACAAGTTCTTTGTATAGTGCACACAAACTAAGGTGATAGGAAGGGTACGATAATCCATCATAAAATGTAGAGAAATGTTAGCACTTCCTTGAGTGTAGGTTTGTGTAACTTATGTCATGTCTTACTGTTATCTGATTGCGGTGTTAATGAATCTGGAAAATATTCTTCCACTGTGTTTCCACAAGTTGCAAATAACTACAGCTTCTGCCAGATTAAAAAAAAAATATTCAAAACTTCAACTCGTTGAAACAACTTTAAAAAAAGTATCCTGTTCTATTTATAGAGAATTCATGCCCTAAAAACCCCATGTAGATTGCAACCAAAGAAAAAGGAGAATATATCAAAGGAATATGACCCCTGCAAGTCCACAGAAAGAAACTTTGCCAGCAGCGATTTTCTATGAAAAATGGATTTAGTTTATACTGAATGGGGACACAGCCTAATGAGTTCAATGAAGTCCATAAAGCTAAACTTCCATACCACTGTTTTCTGTAGGAAATCTCATATGGTGAGACCTAAGTTTGTGGTAACAATGTCGCATTATTTATATATTTTCTCAAGTGATCATAGATTTGGTATATATAAATTTAAGGCTGCTAAGCCTCCATATCATGGCTGAGGGGGGTCTTGCTTGGGGTCGAAATTGTAACAAGTTAAATTTTGGTCTTCTCTATTTGTTTTTTCTTTCCGGGAGTTTAATTTCCTTCAAACCTATATTTTGTAAAGAAATATGTTGTAGTATAGACTGTAATCAGTTTCAGGTAATATGCATCCAGATGTATAAATGCATAAAAGCAGCTTAATCATCATATTTAAAAAATAAAAATGTTGGAAATGTTGGAAGTGATATGTTTTGGAAGTACCTTTATTCAACTTAACAGAAATACATTAATGAGATTAGTTAGTCCCATAAACTTTATTATCTCACTTATGATGTGCCTATACAAATGACATAGAGACGAAGATTTGTAGAGGTGTATTGCAGAAGGGGGTGCTAAACTTTTGCCTCATAGTAGAAATACACTGATGGGTAAAGTTGACATGTAGGGACATGCTGCTTGGGTAGGAAATCAACTATACTTCAGTTAATAATAACAATCCTGTTTGCTAACTGGACATATAGTCCCTTTTCAGGGGTGACTTGAGAGCCATATCTGGTTATGTGACTTACTCAAGGTCACAAAGGAGGCAAACAAGAACTGATGGAATCCAACCCTGTCCCACAGGAACTACAGCTCTCAACGTTAACCTCTCTGCCACCTGGTAGATAGAACTTCTAGAGGAGCACATGAGGCAGAATGGAAAAAAACACAATCTAAGCTGAATATTGCAGAAGAAGAGATACACAGTACAGTAAGACAGCTGTTTCACTATTTCTTCTCTGAACTCAGGAAAAGGCACATTGAGAAAAGCAGGTAGTATGATCACATGACACAGCATAACAAACAGATTTAACATGTGAAAATCTAGTTACTTGGTGCCCATGTATCCGAGTGTCATACTGATTCCATTAAAGGGATGGAATGCCGGAGGTTGGAGAAAGGGCAATATATATATATATATATATATATATATATATATATATATATATATATATATATATATGTATATATAGATAGATATATAGATATATGTGTGTGTGTGTGTGTGTGTGTGTGTGTGTGTGTGTGTGTGTGTGTGTCTGTGTGTGTGTGTCTGTGTGAGGGGGTTTGGGGTGTATGCGGTAGAAGTAGTGTGGAGAAAATGCAGTGGTGGAAGACAAATTAACATGAAACAGTATAGACAAACAGGGGCAGGCTGCCACACACTAGTAGGGTAGAGATCAGTCGCATAACTAGGGTGCTGCAAGAGGGGCAATTGCCCTAAGCACAAAGTGCTGAGGGAGCGCGATTACTCAATCACAATGCAATACTGACTTCTAAAACTGTTATTGCATTTACAGTCAAACCTGAGTGCTGTAGCACTCCAGTTGTGTAAGCTGTAGCAAACAGTTTGCTACAGTATAAAAGTAAACAAAAAAAAATTATTTAAACTAAAACCTGAGCACTGCAGCACACTCTGCTGGTATGGTATAAACTGTATTAACTGTTTGCTAACGTTTATAAGAATAATCTTTTTTTGTTATTGTTAGGTAAAAGCAACTGTTTGCAAACAGTTTGCTATAGTTTATTATAAGAAACTTTTTTTTTTTTGTTAGTAAAAGATGACCTCCTAGCAGTCTGTGCAGGCTGACTATAAACTGTGACAAAGAGTTTGCTTGAATAAATTTTTTTGTAAGTATAAGATAAACACTGTAGCTAGCATTCCATGCAGCTAGAGTATAAACTGTAGCACTGTTTGCTACAGTCTAGTAGAAGATTTTTTAAAATAAAATGAAGATGGGTCAGGGACAGGGCACATAAATGGGACGTGAATATTTAAGCAGGAGGGAAAAGGACGAATGTTGTGCATCTGGCCACCTGATTGGTGTGCCAGTAGAAGGAACAGCTGTGA